>NC_088333.1:28120000-28295000 GCF_036884655.1 Musa acuminata AAA Group | reverse complement strand
CCGACGACGGCTCCACGTCCGCGTCCTCGCCTTCCGACTCGAGCGGGAGGCCTGACATCCGCTGGCTCGCGTTGTGGCATCTGGCCTCGTTGGCATGGCCAGTTAAATAAACAGCAGGCGTGGTTACAGTGCTCAGCTCGTCGTCGAAGTCGTCTGCTTGGTCATAGCCGGTGAACGGGGCGTAATTGTTACGGGTCGTCTCTTCCGCTGCCATCTTTGTTCTTGGGGAATAGATTCTCTATGGTGCAGGGTATGCACAGTGAAAAGAGAAGAAGAAGAAGAAGAAGAAGAAGAAGAAGAAGAAGAAGGTAGAAGAGATCTTTGTCCTGTTGGAGACCAAAACTCGCTCAGGCTTGCGTTTTATAGGTGATCGGCCATGGTGAATTAGGACGTGGGCAAATGCAAGTTTCTGACATCATATTATGAAGTGATTGGAACAAAGAGCTCTTGTGATCTCCTTGTTATAGTGGTGAAATATTAGGTAATGTAAAGATATACGGCATAGATTATTTGACTGGGAATACTCGAGGCATATTCCATGATTGTTTATATCCCATGATTAGCTGGTATCAGTTGAATTAGTATTGTTTATTCTATGGATTTGTAGATGTGGAACATGTACAGTTATTTTTTTCTGATGGATGCTTGGTTTTCTCATGCTCATCCTTTTCAACAATATTTGATGATTTCCCCCCACGGAAACTTTCAAATTTACAAGAGCCTTAGGTTCCCATCCCGAACCTTGTAGCTCAAAATGATGCGAAGATTGAAAGGTGTGGAATTGGATCATTAATATAAAATTTATAAATGTAAATCACTAAGTAGAGAAAAAATAATATTGGAGATAAGGTATCTGAAGGAAGAAAAAGATAAAAACAGTGTGATAAGTTCCCAACACTGAGGGTCCGAAATTGGCAATCAAAATTGGAATATTGCATGTCCTATGATTGCTACTTGTGTTCTTCTGATCCACAAATTATTTTCTACATTTTCCAAAAGAGTAAATATGATTGTACCACGCGAAATTTGTAATCCAATCTCTTGCGGCGTCCTAATCCTCTCGATATGGATGCCAATCATATCGACACTCGGTCCATCACGAGATCCTGGCCGTCCAAATGGCTGCTTCCCCCGGCTTCTCGTCCCGAACTGACGCTCATCGCTGAACAACCGCACGGAGAGGACGGGGACTTGACGACGACCGGGCACGTGGCGTGCCCGACAGGGTCCTACCCGATTGGACACGCGTTGGCGAGCCGAAGCTCGGACAGGGTCCCGTCCAGGCCTGGGGGGCCCGCGGTGGGAGCCGACACAGTGGAGCGCTTGCGGTGGTGCCCCCGGCGGGGCTGACGCGTCGCTTTCGGACCGCCCAGTGGAGCGCGTCGTACCAGACGCGTCGGGGATGACACGCGTGCGAGAATCATGACGTGTGCCGTGGGGAGACACGCGACACGCGTTCCTCATCTTTTAGAGTGCCGAAGAAACCGAGCGCTTACGGGGGAAAAGTGACAGCGCGCCGTGGGGCGCTTCAGGGAGTAAAACCCCCTATTGGACTTCACGAGGAGGGGTTCCGAGCATATACTCCAACCGCTAAAGGACATATGCTGCGTGGGGTCCGCCTTGCCAGACCAGGCCAAACCTGGCCACGTAGCCAACACCCATCTTGGTTGAGCCACGTAACGCCCCTCGCCCATGCCACGACGCGCTGCCTGCATTCGCGTCCCACGTGACGCGGTGTCGTGGACTTTACGAAACCTGCAGCGTCAATGCTATTGGCTAAGATTAAGCCCTATTAGCTTTTTTATCCATTATGGATATATAATATAAATGTTGGCGCATGACGACAAGCTGGTCAACAGGTTGGTGATGGTCAACGTACGTGCCGGTCTGTAACTCCGTGGCACATAAAGAAACAGGGTTAGGTAAATCCGGAAGATTGGTATACGTGGGATTCTCCACATAAATATCTTTCTCCAACGTATATTTAATCACGTACTGAATGCTTAATGAGCAAGATAAAAGGACCGCAGGTGAGAGTGATTGGAAAAGAGAGTTGCTAATTAAATCATGATGTGACGTTGTTATGCTAATTGCACGCGTGTCACTTGGTAGCTAGTAGTTGCAGGCGTGCCGACATCTTTAGGTCCTACTGCTAGAAGTCATCAATTGTTAAATCACGCGCAAGTTTATTGGATCCATGTTGTGATCTTTACTTGAAAGGTTTTCTATACAGTTTTCGGGTTATCCAGCGACATTAACACTCCTCCCTGAAAAGGAGATTTTGGAATAATAATAATGATAGATATGTAGATAGATAGGATGAGCATCACCATAAATTTTATTTAAAACACGAATGTAAAACAATAATCCAACTGGTTCCATATGGAGCTTAATCAACAAGAGTCCTGTCGATATTGTGAAGGCCAGCATGATTATGTTTCTTCTACTTGTGTTTTGAGCCTAATCAACAATTTTAGCACCAACACAGTGAGTGGATTTGCGGGAAGCCAATTCGATTACGTTCTCCTCGTGCTCTGAACCCAATCCACAAACCCACCATAGAAGCTGTGAAGATAACCATTTCGATTACGCTCCCATATATGCACCGTGTTGACTCCATATTCTTCATAATGAACAACTCGATCCATGGGTTTAATGGACTAATTGAGTAGATCTGAAAGGAGCCGTGTTAGTCTTGTTCCTGCTTATGATTTGAGACCAATAAAAAATCTCACCATCAATGCTTCATTTGAATTCGAAGAGAATCATTTTGATTATGCTCGCACATTAATAAATTTGAACAGTGTCCGTCAAGTGTATTTCTTAAAAGATGATTCAATCTGTACTTCAAACTGTGGGTGTAGATCACTAGAGAATCAACTGCGCCAGATAATCAGGTACCGATTTGGGGAGTTTGACACTGAAGTAGAAGATCGATCCACGGGCAAAAAGATTAGTGAATGTGTTCGAGGAAACCAGTTGAAGGATTAGTCGGCCTGAAGATTAGTTGAAATACCAAGGGATCAATCAACATGTTGAAGGGTCAATCGAGAAACCAAAAGTTCAATTGAAGCTTTAGTTGAGTAATCGAGCTAGTGTTCAAGTCATATTAAACCGTTATTGATGACCCCCTCGGCAGCCTCATTTTTTAGGTGGCGGTACCACAATTGGGTTTAGAAATGGTTTGGTTTTGTATCATTTTAGTGGTGATGGTATTCTGAGTACCTTTGGTCATTTTCTTATGTTTATGATGCTTGGAGCTTTTATGCAAGAAACTTTGTGTGTTTTTGAGTAATTTATTGAGCTTTGGTGTGAAAGCTGTCTTGTAAGAAGCTCTCTCTTATGTTGTAGGATTTATTTTCAAGTTTAAGAGTATTTCAATATAAGATTTGGTCATTAAAAGTGAAAAACAATGATATCGAGGAAAGAATAATAGACAAAATAATTAGCTATAAGAGAATTATAGTTTTTGTTGAGGAAAAAATTAGTAGAAGAATTATAATTTTTGTCGAGAAAAGAATTAGCTATAAGACGAATGATCTCGAGGAAAGAATTAGTGATAGAATGATTCATCATTAGTTTTTGTCGAATTAGGTCCTGTGATTAACGAAAAAAATTGTACTTGTTACTAAATTATAATTTGAAACCGATGGCGTCGTCCTCCGAGCCCCCTGACCCTGCTTCCTTTCCTCCTTCCAAGCCGCCCATCGTACTCAACCCTTCCTTTCAAGCTCTTCACCAACCGCCGTGGTCTCACAACCTTTTCCTGCATTGCCACTCCTAGGTCGGAACCTGGTTTGTCACCTCTGATAGAATGAGAGAATAAAGAATAAAATTGTAAGGATAAAGCAAAAAGGCACTCTTCAAAGTAGTAACATGAAGTCTATTTATACATAGTGAAAGAGGATATTTCTTTAACTGAGCAGATAGATTTCCTCATACAGTTGAGGAAATCTCATCTGCTATACAGTTGAGAATATCTCTCTTTTATCAGAGAAAATCTCTCTGTTATCATGCCCCCGCAAGATCGAGCTCCTGTCAAGGATACCGATCTTGGATCGATGAAACAAAAATAGTTTGCAGGTTAGAGGCTTCGTGAGTGAGTCTGCAAGTTGATCAGCCGTATGGACATGAGAGACACGAAGTTGATGTCTGACAACTTGATCTCGCACGAAGTGAAAGTCGATGGCGATGTGTTTCATGCGCAAGTGGAACACTGGATTGACACATAAGTAGGTAGCTCCAACATTGTCACAATATATTGTGAGAGTATGAGTAAAGCTAACTTTGAGTTCCTTGAGAAGATTTGTGATCCAGTTGAGTTCAGCAGCAGTGGTAGCAATAGCACGATATTCATCTTCAGTTGTAGACCGGGCCACTGTCTTTTGCTTCTTAGAACTCCAACTGATTGGATTAGACCCAAGAAAGATGACATACCCTGATGTGGAGGTTCTATCATCAAAGTTTCCCGCCCAATCAGCATCAGCAAAGGCATGGAGATGAAGTTGAGTGGTTTTGCGGAGAAAGAGACCATGATTAAGGGTCCCTTTAAGATATCGCAAAATTCGTTTAACCGCAGACCAATGTATAGCAGAAAGTTGGTGCATGTATTGAGACAATTTATTGACTGCAAATGAGATATCTGGACGGGTGAGAGCCAAGTATTGTAAGGAGCCAACTACTTGCCGGTATTGAGTTGAGTCCGTGGTAGGGCTGCCATCATATAATTTGAGTGATTCACCAGTAGAGAGAGGAGTAGCAATTACTTTCGCATCCTGCATATTTGTCTTTGATAATAAGTCTTGAATATACTTTCTTTGAGAGAGGAAGAGACCGGAGGATGTAAATGTTGCTTCCAATCCCAAAAAGTAGCTCAATGGTCCTAAGTCTTTGAGGGAGAATCGATCAGCCAATTGATTTAAAAATGTCTGAACCTCCAAGGGATCATTGCCTGTAACAATAATATCATCTATATAAACTAGAAGATATATTGTATTGCCATGATGTTGTCGGAGGAATAAAGAGGTGTCAGACTTGGAGTTGATGAAGCCAATTGATATCAGAAACGATCCAAGTTCAGTATACCAAGCCCTGGGAGCTTGACGGAGACCATAAATGGCTTTTTGTAATTTACAAACATGTCTCGGATACTGGTGATGAACAAAGCCAGGGGGTTGCTGCATAAAGACATCTTCAGTTAGAGTCCCCTGTAAAAAGGCATTGTTAACGTCCAGTTGTTGTAAGTTCCAACCTCTGGAGATGGCCAAACTTAGAATAAGCCGAATTGTTGTGGGTTTAACTACAGGACTAAAAGTCTCTGTAAAATCAACTCCAGGTCGTTGATGAAACCCTTTGGCTACTAATCGTGCTTTATATCGAGCAACGGACCCATCGGGGTTTTGCTTAATTCGGAATACCCATTTACACCTGATGATATTTTGTGCAGGATGAGAAGGTACAAGAGTCCATGTGGAGTTATGTAGAAGAGCATCATATTCTTCACACATAGCTTGACGCCAATGTGAAGATTTTTATGCTTGAGTAATTGTGGTGGGTTCACTGGTCTCAAGAGAAGAATTAGTGATAGTATGGAGGTCGAGAACCCGACGTGGTTTAAAGATACCACTTTTTGAGCGTGTTGTCATTAGATGGCTAGGAACTGCAGGTTGTGTTATTGGTAAGATTGGCGGAGAGACATCGACAGGATGCAAGAGAGGTTGAGATACATCGATGGCACTAGGTAAAGAAAGTTGTTGTGTTTCTGAGGATACGACTTCAGTGGTAGGGGAGACTTGTGAAGAAGGAAGGGGAGAAGGAATGGGGGGAGTGGAGAGTTGTTGAACCGGGAGAACAAAAGAGTGTGGATCTTCAACAATAGGACTGGATGGTGTAGGAGGAGGTTCGTTTGAGGGGATCGAATGTATACTCCAGGAATGAATATTTGTCGGAGTGGTATGAATGGTAGGAGATTCATGGTGTTGAAATGGAAAGACAGATTCAACAAAAACAACATGTCGAGAAATAAAGACTTTTTGAGATTATGGTTCGTAGCACCGAAAGACATTATGCTCAAGAGAATATCCTATGAAGATGCAAGCTTTAGATCTTGGCGCTAACTTGTGTGGGGCATAGGGACGTAGCCACGGATAACATAAACAACCAAATATTCTGAGTTTTTGAATGTTTGGGGATTTGGAAAATAATTTTTCAAATGGAGATTGGTATTGAAGAACTGGAGTGAGCAAACGATTAATAAGGTAGACAGCCGTTTGAAAGGCGGCAGACCAAAAAGTTGGTGGCATGGAGGCTTGATGTAGAAGTGTGAGACCAGTTTCTACGATATGTTGATGTTTACGTTCAGCAGAGCCAACTAGTTGAGGAGTGTATGAGGGTGACTTAAGGTGTTGGATGCCACAGGTTGAGAGGTAGGATGTGAGGGCTTGAAATTCACCTCCACCATCAGAGTAGACTGTTTTAATTGTAGACTGAAAGAAGTTTTCAACCAGTTTTTTAAAGTTGGTGAAGACTTTTGAAACTTCTGATTTATGACGAAGAAGATATAGCCATGTGTATTTAGTAAAATAGTCGACAAAAATAACATAAAAGCTAAACTTGTCAAAAGAAGTGACAGGAGCAGGGCCCCAAACATCAGTATAAATAATTTCAAATGGTTTAGAACATGATATAGAGGAAACACTGAAAGGAAGTCTATGACTTTTATTATGAAGACAAGCATCACAATAAGTGACAACTCTATTATTTGTAAGAGTAGGAAGAGAATAACGAGAATGTAATTTATTTTAGATAGGGAGAGAGGGATGACCGAGACGACGATGCCACACATCGATTGAAGCTGCAACGGAGGAGTAAGCAGTGGGCTGTTTTATTTGTGGAAGTGACGGCCATTCATAAACATTGTCCTTACTCTGGCCTTGGACCAATGATGCCCCCGTGCTCAAATCCTTAACAAGAAAAGAGTTAGGAAAGAATTCAATGGATGTATTATTTTGTTTGCAAAATTGAGAAACGGAAATGAGATTTCGTTTAATGTAAGGTGCACATAAAACATCATCGAGTGTAAAGGTTGTGGTAGGTGAATTAAGCAGTGCAGAACCCGTATGAGTAATAGGAATTTCTTTACCGTCACCGATGATGATGTCCTCAATGCCACTATAGTTGTTGTGGA
Organism: Musa acuminata AAA Group; assembly: GCF_036884655.1. NCBI lineage: Eukaryota > Viridiplantae > Streptophyta > Magnoliopsida > Zingiberales > Musaceae > Musa > Musa acuminata. The sequence goes on along the minus strand of NC_088333.1, from coordinate 28,287,814 downwards.
TGGACAAGTTCTGGAGATCTGAGGTGATGTGGTGGGATGCGCCAGAGTCCACAATCCAATTATGATCACTAGTCGTTGGAGTAGTCATGATATTTGCTTGAGGCCAATGTGATTGAGCAGGAAGTCTGGGTCGAGATCGACAGACCTTTGCAGAGTGACCGACTTTATCACATAGTTGGCAAACAATTCTTTGTTGGTTTGTGTTGTGAGGGCGCCAGGATTGCGGATGATTGAAGGAGCCACCTTTGTTGACAATCTTGTTATACGAATTGCCCCTCCTTTTTTGAGTGACTTGAGCTGTGATGGATGGTCCTGGCAGTTTGTCCTCGCGCTTGAGATATATCTCAAAGTCAATCAGCTTGTCGAAAAGTTCTTCGAATGTGATTGGTGAATCACGCGCCCGTATTGCTGCTGCCAATTCCTTGTACTCGTCTCCGAGGCCATTGAGGATATGAATAGTAACTTCTTCATTACTGAGGGAATGACCTACTAAGGCCAAGTTATCGATGATAACCTTTATGTTATGTAGATAATCAGTAATATTACTTCCCTCTTGCTTTATCTTCATGAGGCTGGATAGGAGACTAAGCATGCGAGTGCGAGAATGATTAGCCAAGGTGGTTTGCAACTTGCATCAAGCTTCGGCAGCAGTGTCACATGAAGAAATGAGTGGGGCAAGGGATCCAGCGACCGAGGCTTGAATTGCTTGAAGGATGAGGCGATCCTGGCGTAACCATAGTTTGTGATCCGGATTTGGTACTAGATTGGATGCGCCTGGGATGTTGAGCATCGCCAGTGGACAACGAAGAGAGCCATCGACATAGCCTAGAAGATCATAGCCAAATAGTAGATTAGAGAATTGAGCACGCCATGATGCGTAGTTACCACCGTTGGATAATTTGAAGGGGATGAGTGCTACTGCATTTATGGAGATAAGGCTTGTATGTGGGAAGGTACTATGGTTCCGGAACAGTAATGGGAGCATCAAAGGTAGATGATGATGACATATGGAAGATATGATCAGGGAGAAAGAAGTGTTGATATAGATCAATGTCACCTGAGGTGGTGGCAAATAAGATCTATGAAAGAATAAGGTCTTCGTTGAAGAAAAAGAATAAGCTATAGATCTGTGTGCAATAGATCAACAGTGAGGAATCTTGGCAATGAGGCAACAGGGTGGAAAGTTACCGAAGGCTGCTTGTCTCGGCGAAGGCAGAGCAGGATGCTGGCTGTTGGGAGGCCTGCACCCAGAAGGTCCTCTCGGAAGCAGTGAGGATAATGTTGCCGGAGTCGAGGACAACGGTGGCGGAGGCGTTGGAGGGAGAAGGCCAGGAGCTGGTCGATGGACCAGCGCACGGAAGCAGAGCAGATCTGGAGCAGAGGGTCAGTGACGGGGCGTTGGCGGCGATGAAAGGTGGGAAGTGAGAGGTGGATGACTGCAGTGGTTTGATGATGATGCAGCAGCAGCTTCCATCGCCTGACGTGAAGCTGATGGGTGAGGTTGAAAGACTCAAAGAGGAGAACGCCGCTCTGATACCATGATAGAATGAGAGAATAAAGAATAAAATTGTAAGGATAAAGCAAAAAAGCACTCTTTAAGTAGTATCATGTGAAGTCTATTTATACATAGTGAAAGAGGATATTTCTTTAACTGAGCAGAGAGATTTCCTCATGCAGTTGAGGAAATCTCATCTGCTATGCAGTTGAGAATATCTCTCTTTTATCAGAGAAAATCTCTCTGTTATCAACCTCAAGGGCCACCTGTGTTCCGGCTACGCTTCCCCAAGCCCCACTCAGGTTTAATGCCAATCTTTACTTTGCATTGAGCTTGATCCTGCCAAACTCACACCAGTCAGTGAATTCATGAGAAACTCCCTCAACAGTAAGTTGGTCGGCAAAACTCCACCTCTGAGTTCCTAAGGACATTCCTTCCGAAACTCGGGGGTAAATCGAAGGCCTAGCAGCTGGATTTTTTGGTTTCCACTTCGACTTCAAAACTGAAATGCTCCATGTTTTGCTTGGCAGACCCTGGTTCATCAGAGGTCAAGCCTTTGGAGGCTAAACTTTCAACCCTGACTTGAAAAATTAAAAAATTTAAAAAATCTATCCACTAGGATACAACACCCTAGTCTATCTTTGGAGACTAGGGTGACCCTAAGCCCTAGTACTATATCAAATTATATTCACAATTCTCATTGATGAGGTTACCCTCTCTAGAATAAGAGGCAAATTCACGAGGGTCCGTATTCTTCTTAATTTACTTTGTTCCCTTCTCTAGGGCTTGTAGATCAAAGAGGGTCATTTCCAATTCTTCTAATTCATAGCTTTTGAGAGCTTATCAAATATCTACTTCAAGTGAGAGATTGTGTTCAGACTCTAGTTAGAAGAGTCCTAATTGAGAGGGGCATTCATTTAAAATCTACCTAGTCGATTCTTATTAAAGAGGTGAAGAGGTCGGCTAGGGTTAGAAGGTTGTTTCTTAGAAAAGCATTAGGAGGTGTAAAAGAATATGAGTCTTCAGTAAAAGTCCTATTAGGAGTTGGGGTTTAGAAGCCCTATAAAGAGCCTTGTATTAATCCTCTTTTCTTAAAAAATAGATGAATATTTTATATAGCCTTTGAGCAGTAACTTGGAGGAAGGCACCCCTACATAGTTTTAAGAAGGCCGATCCCCTAAAGAGATCAACCCCAAGCTTAGAATATATAAGAGTTCTAACACTTAGTATCAGAGCAATGTTTTTGGCATCTTGCTGCTCTTCCATAGCCATCTATCAACTCTCCACAGTCACCCAAAGCAATTTTCATAATTGCTTAAAATATCATCATCGAATTCTGCCATCATCTCCACCATCGCGGATCATCCTTTGATCTCCCCGTGAATTGCAACAGGTTCTGGTTTCCTACTTTACTATTACTATAATTTAGTTATTCTTATTCAAAAATCTAACCATCCATCAGCCCTCTATAGCCACCCAAAGTAATTCCCACAATTGCTTAAAAAATCATCATCGAATTCCGCCGTCATCTCCACCACCGTGGATCATCCTTTGATCTTCCCGTGAATTGCAACAGGTTCTAGTTTCCTACATTATTACTGTTGTAATTTAGTTATCCTTATTCGAAAATCTAAAAAAAAAAATTATTCATATATTGCTGCATAAACTTTTCGTCGTAAAGTTTTTATCTCTACGACGAAAGATGCACTACATAATTCCAACCATATAACACAGATTGTTTGATCTTGCTACTGTATTTTTTCTATCCAAACCTCTATAACATTTTTATGACAGCTTTAACACTTCATAACAGTGGATTTTCGTTTGGTTTTGTCAAAAAATTCTTAATATAAACCACTGATCTTTTATGTCAAGCTGCTACACTTGAAAATGTGCACTGTAAAATTCCAACCACATAGCACAGTTTGTTTGATCTTGCTACTATATTTTTTTTGTCTAAATCTCTACGAAATTTTTACGATAACCTTAACACTTCCTAACAGCAGATTTCTCTTTAGTTTTATTAAAATTTTTTTAATATAAACTACTAATCTTTTACATCTAAACTAACGTAAAAATCTGATGTAGTACCTCTCCGTGATCCTCAATTCTTCCAAACCTTCTACCACTCACGCCATTAACCCATTAACAGAAAAAAGACAAGGACATCTCTGATCTACAAGCATATGCTATGGCTTCTCAAGATCCAATTGATATCAAATTTAAAGCATGGGAATCTCGGATTGAATCACGGCTTAAATCATGCTTAGAGGACAAATTGCGTGCTTTATTTGCAAAATTCAGAATTAGACAACCGCCGAGTCCAACCAAATCTCAGTGAGGAGAGAGTTCAGAGAGACCTCCATAGAAGGAGAGACAACCCTCAGACATGCTTTAGCCACACATAAGGGTGGACTTCTCACGATGGGAAGCAGACTAAGCGGGGTGGATTTCACGTGCTGAACATTACTTTCGCTACTATCGAACGTTGGATGATGCTATGGTGGAAATTGCTATTATCCACCTTGAAGGAGATGCTATTCAATGGTACAATTGGCTGGAATACAATTATGGGGCTCCGACATGGAATTAATTTAAGAACACACTGCTGAATCGTTTCGGACCTACGGAGTATGAAAATATCGATAGCCAACTCACAAAGATTCGACAAACCTCTATGATTCAAGAGTACCAAACCAGGTTTAAGAAGCTATCCGAACTTGCTCATTGTTGGACTGACTATTAATTGTTAGGAACATTCATCGAAGGACTCAAGCCAGAAATAAAAGGAAAGGTTAAGGCGTGGTAGCCCCGTACCATGACAATTGCGATTTCTTTCGCTCGAATACAAGAAGAAAGACTCAACCAAGATGCTCGGAGGATGAGAACCTCTCCTTGACCTATGACATATAAACCTCCTTCTACTCCCGACCATCCTTCGCTACCAATCGGAGCGGCACTAAGAGGGGGGGGGGGTGAATTAGTGCAGCGGATTAAAACATCAGTTTTGGAAAATCTTTCGTACGATAAAAATCGAACTCGGAAGTGCTTAACTTGAAAGCGTGTTCGTAAAAGTGTGCAGCAAAAGTAACGAGGAAGTAAAGCATGTATGAAGGTTTGCAGTAAGGTAAATAGCAATAAGTAAATGCAAACCAGAGAACACGCCAATTTTATAATGGTTCGGTCAAATGACCTACATCTACTTGCGAAGCCTTCTTTGATGAGGCTCCCAACTTCCACTAGTAAATCACTTTGAAGGAGAAGGACAAATACCCCTCTTACAACCTTTTTACAAGTGGTTCACACTCTTACAAATTTTTCAAAGAGAAAGAGGGAGGTGAACACTTAAGTTATTGAAAACAAGACTTTTGCTAAAGCATTTCTCAATTTCTAACTTCGCAAAGGTTATTTTCTCTGCTGAGAATTGAGGGGTATTTATAGGCCCCAAGAGGATTCAAATTTGGGCTCCAAATTTTAAATTCTCTTGGGTTTTCGAGGCTGGCGGTGCCACCGCCTTTCAATATCATATTGACCATTTACTGGCGGTGCCATTGCTCAGTCCAGCAGTGCCACCGCTCGGTTCTCGGGTTTTGGACGATGCCACCGCCTAATCTGGCAGTGCCACTGCCTACACTATTTCAGCTCACTGGTTGGGCTCCAAACATGGCCCAAACCAGTCTGAACTCGGGCCCAATTGGCCCCTACTTGGGTTATAGGATTAACACCTAATCCTAACCCTAATTAACGTACTAACTATGAATTTAAAGATATTTCCTAACCTATTACAAAGTCTGCAAGTCAAGACTTCTTTCGGCAAGCTTCCGGCGAACTTCCGGCGGTCTTCCGGTGAACTCTCGAAAACCATTATGCGGACTCCCAGCAAGCTCCTAGACTTCATGATTTGATCTTGGCGAGTTCCAACGAGCTTCTTCGGCAAGCTCCGATCTTTCTCGGTGAGCTCCGCGAACTTCCAACGAACCTTCCGGAGAGCTTTCGAAAAACCCTTCGGCAAGCTCCCTTCTTATTCTCGGCTAGTTCCGACAACATTCCCGATGAACCTTCGGACTTTCGTCGAACTCTCGAACTTGCAACGAATCCTTCGCGCTTGACTCCGACACTTTGTTTTGCTTTATGTCTTCATCGTTATCATCATTAATCCTGCATACACAAGCCAAAACTCTACTCCGATCTAGACAATTATTACAACGTGAATTGACATTATGTTGCCCGGCACGTCATTGGTTGGCGCTTCGTCCGATTCTTCAGCGCATCCTCCTCTCTTGCGGCTTGTTGCCCAATTGGTGGTTGACCTTCGCAACCCCAATATCCTTGGCACAATTTTGCTCTCCTTGGCCCGATGCCCGATGTCTGAAGCCTTCTACCGTCCAATATCTTGACGTGATCTCCTTCAGCGCAACGTCAATTCCTCCTGCATCAACTATCTAATCCTGATCGAGTAGACTTGCATCACTCAAAATGCAGTTAAACATCTAAACATAATTAATTAGTTTTATCATCAAAATCCAAGATTCAAGAAAAATTTGATAAGAGAAGAACTATGCGACCGATCAGCAAAGGGTCTTTGTTGGCAATGCGACGAGCCGTGGAACTGCGATCATCATTGCAAAAGGGGCCACCTCCCACTAATTGAACCTTTTAAAGATATAGAGGAGGAGATCTAGGAGCATAAGGAAGAGATCACGGATGAAGAATATTAGTTGGTTGATATTATAATGCATGCCTTTGCCGGTTACGTGAACTCGCAAACGATGAAAGTGGGAGGACTTCTAAAGCAACAACCTATCACTGTTCTTATTAACATCGGGAGCACTAATAATTTTATAAATAGAAAGGTTGATATTTGGATGGCCTTACCTATCAAGAATTGTAGTAGGTTTGACATTAAGGTCACCGACGGACGAATTTTGAAGTGTGATCATAGGTGCCCATGGGTGAAATTATTGCTATAAGACCAAGAGATAATTGCATATTTCTTCCTCCCTCTTGATAATTATGAGGCTATGCTCAGCATCGAATGACTGACGATATTAGATGATGTTTCTTAAAATTTTATGAAATTAATTATGAGATTTTACAGTAAGGGAAAATAGGTGATACTGTACGGGAAACGTGGGGGTGATGTAATGACGATTTGCACACAACGAATGAAGAAGGTTTTGCACAAAGCATGTAGTGGCTTTTTAGTACAACTTGAGCAGCAAACTAAGAGAGAGCCAACAGAATTTGAAGATACAAACCTACTTCCTTTACTTGGTGAATTTTTAGATATATTGGATGAACCGCGTTACCTAACTCCTACCCGTTGGCATGATCTTTGATTCTTCCATTGTTAAGTGTGAGTTGGAACTAAGAGGGGGGGTTGAATTAGTGCAGGGTAAAAATCACGTCGGTTCTAAAAATTTCTTTCGTTTCGTACAATAAAATCGATTTCAGAAACTTGCTCAACTTGAAAGGGTATTCGTAAACGTATTGAAAGCAGTAAGTAAGGAGGGGTTTGCAGTAAGATAAATTGCACAAAATAAAAGGCAAACTAGATTTTTATAATGGTTCGGTCATCGTGACCTACATCCACTCCGCCGATTCCTCTTCCATCGAGGACACCGACATCCACTATCGATCTTCCTTTAAAAGGTGAAGATCAACCTCCTTCTTACACCCCTCTTCTCCTTTTCATAGGTTTAGGAGATAACCTTTTCAAGCACACACTCCTCTCTAAACATATTTCTAAAGAGATTTCTATAGTTTTTTTTTACTTTTAAACTCTCTGTGCTTGTGTTTGTTAACTAGGGATGAGAGGGGTATTTATAGGCTTCAAGTTGATTCAAACTCGGAGCCTAAAAAGGTCTCCATCCTAGGTTTCCTAGGTACTAGTGGTACCACTGCCATTCCTGGGCGGTACTATCGTCGTAGGATCCGACTCTGGATGGTACCACTACCGAACAAGGGCGATACTATCGCTGACAGCATTATTACGGACGGTACCACTGCCCAGCCTAGGCAGTGTCACCACCCAGATTTTCTGGGGTGTTGTTCCCCAAGCAGTGCCATCGTCAGCCCTGGTGGTGCCACCATCGGCCAGGGATTCAGTACTCTGGTTGGGCCTTGAATTTGGCCCAAACTAACCCAACTTCAGGCCCAATTGGCCCCTAACAGAGTTGATGGGGTTACCTCCCAATCCCAACTCTAAGTATGTGCTAACTATGATTCCTAAGACATATTCTAAGCAAGATAAGTCCAATTTCTTTCGGCGAACTTCCGATGATCTCTCAACAATGTTTCGGCAGACTCTTGGCAAGCTCCTGGACTTCACAACGATCTTCTTGGCGAGTTCCGACGAGCTTTTTTGGTAAGCTCCTGGACTTCTTAATTGGTTCTGACAGAACTTCCGACGAACTATCACGGACAAACTTCGAAACAGAATGTTTGATGTAATGCTTATGTATGTCCGTGTCTTTCGGCGTGTTCATGCCTTGTACAGCATGTAGAAGGGCGGCCAAAGGCTTAATAGTCCCATTTTAATTGGGTCGGTGGCCGCTTTAGGCTTGTAAATAAAGGTTGTGTCATGTGGACACGTGTGAGAGATTTTTGGTCTGTAATGAACCATTTTACCCTTTGTTGTGCAACTGTTTAGAGCTTGTAAAGTTTGTTTGTAATTTGCATTGTCTATAAAGTGTTTTCCGAAGATGTTTACTTGTGGATCCCGAGTGAGGCATTTTCTCGGTCCTGTTCTCTCTTTTGTGGGACCTAAGGGATCATGGGAGGCTTCGGGGAGGCTGACCTTTGCGGACGGACACGCAAGGGTGCCGCACGACTTAGGCAAAACTAGCTAAGTCCGTGACAGATGGTATCAGAGCGGGACAAGCACTCATAGAAGCACTTAGCATGCAAACGTGGGGGACCTAGCGGGGCTGCGTTGAGGGCAGTCAACACACGCGCGACCGTTTGGGGGAAAACAGGCATGGAGATGTGGGGAAAAGGAGTCGCTCGGAGAAGCGGACATTTGAGATTGGCATTTAGAGGAATGGCCAACCCTTCGCGCAAGAGGCACCATGAGGACAGACAAGCTTGGAAGAATGTGAAGTGCACAAAGGTTGGGATGGCTGAGTTTGAGCTACGGCTCAACGTTGACAACTATACTTGATGGTGCTCAAGGCAAGCGAGGCGATTGGTAAAGGATGAGACCATGCAAGGTGGAATGAGTTGCTCAACGACCAAAAGAGTTTTGCAAAGCTCACAGAGGTGAGGGGAATTGCTAGCTCGAAGAATTTGGTACTCATGCATGGGCTTGTATGCGGACGACGGAATGTTCATGGCCATCCCAAGGTGACCGAAACTCGGCGCCATGGAGCATTGAAACTTTCTCTTCGGCATGGGAAGGATACGTCCGTAGGAGGCTGAAGGGTGCAACTAGTTCAGCATATTGCTAGGCCTTGAGGGGTGCAGCGGGGGCTGTATTGACGTGGAGTCGCAATCTAGCAAGTGTGTTTGCAGGAGGCAGAACAATGCACAGTTTGTTCAGCAGATCGGAGTAGTCCAAGGGGATGGTGGTCTCCGAAACGAAGAGAGATGTTGCTCCAATGAGACAGTTATCCAGGAGGGATAAGTTCCGGCTCTCCAGAGGGAGAATCATGTGGGATGGATCTCATAAGTTGAGGAGGAGTACCTCAACAAATAATAACTCCATGAAGCTCAATGGACTGAGCAAGCGGCGAGGAGTCGTCGCATGATCTCGCTTGAGAGAATGCATTGGTGGATGCATTGCGTGATCAAGTGGGGGAGTGACCCAAAGCAACACAAATGAAGGCACACTTGGAGTCGATACGGAGATCGGACTCAAGGGAGGGCTGACCCGTGGAATGGTGGGCGCGAGGGCCACCATCAACTCAATGCAAAAACAAGGAGCGGAGCAACTTGGGTGTAACTTGGCGAAGTACCCAAGCCGCATGAAGGGAGCCAGCATAGAAGATGGAACATGGACCAGAGGCATAGTGCTTTCCTTGGACAGAGGTCAAGGACATGAACTCTTGCAGAGGCAAGAGCAGGATCATGTTGTTCCATGGGTCATTCATTCTGTCGGAGCAGACTCATCTTGCATGGTGCCAAAGACGAAGGGAGCTTCTGGGCACATGCACTTTATCTCGGAGGAGCATTTGATGGAGGAACTAAGGCGACTCAATTTACGGAGGCGAAGTTAGGTTCAGAAGGCCTTAGCACGAGGCAAGAGGACACAGAGGCGGGTACTCTTGAAGAATATGCCACAGTGTTGTCATTCAAGTTGCTATAAAGGAGGCGGTGCGCAGCGAAGATTGTGCTGGTAGGGGTAGAGGCCCAGGATCCAGACAATGGTGCACTAATTGCAGCGAAGTCGAGGGACTTTGGGAGCTACTAGGCGACGGACTGTCCTAGAGCGGTGCTTTATCTTAGTGTGACCCAATAGTGGGTGGATGAAGGTCGATTTCCAAAGGAGTGAACAAAATCGAAGGTGGAAGAGACCCTGCGATGTATTGGCAGAGGCCACACATGGAGGGACCACAATTCGAGTTTATCCCACAAGGATCAGAATGCAATGGAGATGTCACCAGGAGGCGACATGGTGCAGTGGATCATGGTGGAACAGTTCGTGGCAATGCGATTCACACAACCTAGCCTCGTGAGGGACTAGATCATACGAAGGTATGATCGGGAGCTATTGGAAGCTCCACTTCGGTGAACAACACGACGGCAAGAAGGGCTATGGATTCAAGGAGTGAAGGCCATGGTACCGCAATGGCGGGTCTTCCGTGCATGCATCGAATTTTGCATCGGATGAAAGCCTTGGTCATCAGCATATGGGGGTTGTGTTCCACCAAGGGAAAAGTTTGAATGCAAGTACTAGTGAGTCCCATGGGAGGGACTTGATCATACAACGATATGATCAAAGCAGTTGGAGAGTTGGACTGCTCCAGAGCACATATTCGCTTAAGGGAGCCCGACAAGTCAGAGGACAAGGTCGAGTAAGTGAACGTTGCTGCCAAGGAAGCTAAGGAGAACAGAATCGGTGCAAACTCTACAACGTGAGGGCAGAGGCCATGCATGGGAGTTGCAGTCTGTCTCTCCATCAACCAGACGAACTGCTTGGAGAACACAGAGGTGTTGAAGTAGGGGGTCGAAAGGGGCGAGGAAGCGACGACGAGTCCAGAGGGACTTAGCTACCCAAAATCAAGCATCAGTTAGAATGGAGGTGGACTCAAAGGAGTGCCATAGAGACATTTCTACTGATCGTGAAGAAAAGGGATGCAGATGCGAGGCGACGGATAGTAGGGCCATGAGCATGGCAGCGCCATGGTAGTGTAGAGGCGGGACTTTTGTGAAAGTCATTGATCCCTTGCTCTCATGGAGGGAGAGCGCTTGGTCGTGAAAGGGGTCGAGGAGGTGGAGAACGTAGAGGCAATCTCTAAGTACCGAGACAAGGCTGAAGGGCAGAGGCCGAAGAACTTCGTAAAACCAGTGTCAATGTGCTTCTCATCAAGATAGCCGAAAGTGAAGGACGTCGGGTCATGCAAGAGTGCATAACCAAGGAACGAAGTAGGCAGTACGCGGTGATGTACCTTCACTACTCAAGGGAGTAGGTGGCAGGGTTGATGGAGAAGACGGTACAATCCCAAAAGCGACCAAACCTATGAGAGAACTACTCCAAGTTGGGGTGAAAACTTCCTGCATTCCAGAAGTTCAATGGCATTGAGAAGGTGAATCACAGTAGCTAACTCAACGCAAGGAGTGCAAACACTTCAAGTGCTTCAGAAGTGTGAGCAAAGAGCAGGCGAAGGCCAGTAACTAGCTCGATGCATGGAGTACAACCTCGAAGAGGCGGGCGAAGTCAAGTAACCTTTGCCTTCTTAACTCTTAAGAGAATGGGCGAAACCGAGTACCCCAATTCTCTTATCTATCCAGTAGAGGAGCTATGCATATGTTCAAAGACCCTTCGAAGATAATGGAAGACAATAGTTGTCAAATCCTCACCAATGGTGATAAGTGTTACTGAGAGTAGATTGTCTGCTTCATTTCCTAACGAAATGCCAATCGAAAGTGGAAGTGATGCGAACCTACTTGGATGTGATAACTAAGTGAAAGAAGAGTCAATGAGCAAATTTTGTGGAGGAAGGACCCAAATCTTCAGAAGTTTGCGAGACGATGCTCGTTAAAAGCTCCAACAAGCATCCCCCCAATTCAAACAGCAGGAGGCATTTGAGAAACAGGCGCAGTAAGGATGGTTTTTTTCTTTATCTGGAGGATCCGCAGGAACCTATAGGGATCAACACAACTCAGCCAACCCCACACCAGAGTCAGAGTCATTGGTGAGTTGAAGCAGTATGGCGGATCAAAGATTCGACTACTCAAAAATAGCAGCGGAGAGCAGCTGGGAGTCAAGAGACATATTGTAGCTGGAGCAAAAGATTGAAGACTCAGCAAAGGCGAGGAGTTGCAGTGTCGATAAAGGCTTCAACGAGGACGTCGAAGGGATAAGTGGGGGAGATTGTCACGGACAAATTTCGAAACAGGATGTTTGATGTAATGCTTATGTATGTCCGTGTCTTTCGGCATGTTCATGCCTTGTACAGCATGTAGAGGGGCGGCCAAAGGCTTAATAGTCCCATTTTAGTTGGGTCGGTGGCCGCTTTAGGTTTGTAAATAAAGGTTGTGTCATGTGGACACGTGTGAGAGATTTTTGGTCTGTAATAGACCATTTTACCCTTTGTTGTGCAACTGTTTAGAGCTTGTAAAGTTTGTTTATAATTTGCATTGTCTATAAAGTATTTTCCGGAGATGTTTGCTTGTGGATCCCGAGTGAGGCCTTTTCTATGTCCTGTTCTCTCTTTTGTGGGACCTAAGGGATCATGGGAGGCTTCGGGGAGGCTGACCTTTGTGGATGGACATGCAAGGGTACCGCACGACTTAGGCAAAACTAGCTAAGTCCGTGACAGAATGTCCGAACTTCTAACGAACTCTCAAACTCCTAACAAAATTATGTTCTTAACTCTCGGACTTTATTTTGCTTTATGCCTTGCTATCATAGTTAATCCTGCACACATAAAGATACAATTCAATCTAGACCATTATTACTAAGCATGAATCATGTCGTCAGACATGTCATTTGTTCAAGCATGAATCATGATACATCGACCGATCCTTCGGCCCGACATCCAATCTTTTAACACGTTTTCCTCCGACCCAACATGATTCTTCCTGCTTTAATTATCTCTCCCTGATTGAAGTATCCTGTGTCACTCAAAACACATATTAAATCATAAACACTTATCAATTGGTTTCATCATCAAAATTCGAGATTCAACAACCTCCAGCAAATACTCAACCATATCAGTATCCATATTTCCAGAAGGATGAAGTAGAAAAGATTGTAAAAGAAGTGCTTGAAATAGGAGTTATTCAGCTAAGTTGCAGCCCCTACTCTTCACCGGTACTCTTTGTACGAAAGAAGGACGGAACATAGCGAATGTGCATTGATTATCGAGCTCCCAACGACATAACCATCAAGGACAAATACCATTTTCCAATAGTAGATGAATTGATTGATGAATTAAAGGGAGCATGAGTCATCACAAAGCTAGAGGTTCGATCCGGGTATCATTAAATATGAGTGTGTGAAGAAGACATACCGAAAATCACCTTTCGAACACATAATGGCCACTACGAATTTTTGGTAATGCCCTTTGATCTCATTGTTGAATCTCATATTTTGATAATGAAACAACTTGATATATGTTTATGATTTAATTTATGTTTTGAGTAACGTACGATGTTTTGATCAGGATGAGACAATTAAAGCGGGAAAAATCATGTTGGGCCGGAGGAACAAGTCAGAAGATTGGACGTCAAGCCGGTGGATTAGTCGACATATCGACAGAAGGCTTCGGGCCGTGGACTCGGGCATCAAGCCAAGAAGAGCGGGTATTGCGCCAAGGATAAGAGTTGCGGAGTCAACTGGCCGATTGTGCAATAGGCTGCAAGAGGGAACGATGCGCCGAAGAATCGGACGAAGCATCGAGGGACCAATGACATGCCAGACAACTTGATTATTGCTTAGGATTAATTGTCTCGATCGAAGTTTTGTTTTACATGTGTAGGATTAACTACGATGGAAATAAGACATGCAGTAGGAGTTGTGCCGGAGTCAAGACTCTGATCACGTTGGGAGTTCGAGAGTTCGACGGAAGTCCGGACGATCGTCGAAGGTTCTGCGAGAACAAATCTGAGAAGTCCAGGAGCTTGCCAAAGAAGCTCATTAGAACTTGCCAAGTGGATCGTCGTAAGTCTAGGAGTTTGCCAGAAGTCCGCCGAAGTATTGCTGAGGGTTTGTCGGATGTTTGCCGGAAGTTCGCTGGAAGCTCGCTGGAAGAAGCGATTGACGCACTGGAGCAAGTTATAGTAAATGTCTTAAGAAATATCATAGTTAGCATGTAGATTAAGTTAGGAATGAGAGGTGATCCTATTAACTTTATCTGGGAGCAATTGGACCCTTGATAGACCCAAATTAGGCTAAATGGATCAACCCATTCGGACCATAATTCCTGCTAGGCGGTGGCACCGCTAGGGTCGGCAGCGGCACCGCCCAGTAGATGGTCTCCTAGGAAAGCTGGGTGATGCAACCGCCCATGTCAGGTGGTGGCACTGCCTGGGCTCAGTCTCCAAGCGAGACTGGGTGGTGCAACCACCCCTGTCAGGCGGTGGCACCGCCCAGAGGCTTAGTCTCTGAGCTGCCAAGCGGTTGTACCGTCCCAATCAGGAGGTAGTACCGCTAGGACCCCAGAAATCCAGGAGGTGACATTTTTGAGCTCCAAATTCAAACCAGTTTGGGGCCTATATATACCTCACCCTTTCCTATATGAAAGGGCAACCAAAAGGCACCGAAAATCTAATCTTACTATGTGAGTTTTAGAGCTCAAAAGTGTTGTAAAGGCTAGAAGTTCTCCATCTTTTCTTCCAAGTTTAGATCTTTCAAGAGAGGAGAGAAATTCTTTAAGGGTTGTCTCCTACGCCCGTCAAAAGGAGAGAAACTATAAAAGGGTGATTAGCCTTCGCCTATTGAAGGAAAGCATCTAGTGGATGTCGGTGACCTCGTTGGAGGAGGAAGCCGAAAGTGGATGTAGGTCACGTTTGACCGAACCACTCTAAAATCTGGTTTGTATTTCCTTCTTGCTATTTATGTTTACTGCAAACCTCTTCAGTAGCTTACTACCTTCTGCTCATTTACAAACATGTTTTATAGTTAAGTATTTTCCAAATCGACGTTAAGACGAAAATCAGTTTTATCGTACGAACATCATATTTCAGTTTGTGCTTACATTCTGATTTCCATCATAACTGCAAACTGCCTTTATATCTTTGCTTTAACGGCATCTCGCTTGATCATAAGTTAAAGTGATTTACGAATCGACCTTAATACCGAAATCACTTTTATTGTATAAACGTCGTATTCCAGTTTGCTATTACATTCTATTGTCTATCTTAACTGCAAACTGCCTCTATATTTTTGCTTTAACTACATCTCGCTTGATCACAAGTTAAAGTGATTTACGAATCGTCTTTCTTACCAAAATTGCTTTTATCATACGAATGCAGTTTTAATCGTCGATAGTTTTTTGCTGCACTAATTCACCCCCCCTCTTAGTGCTCTTGATCCTAATAATTGGTATCAGAGCCCGGTATTTCTCATTTCGGATTTACACCCAAGAGAAATGGCTTTTCATGGCTCTCAAGATGGCTTATCGATTGTTCGTCCACCGTTGTTTAACAGATTAGACTACACTTATTGGAAAACTCGAATGAGAGTTTTCTTGATTTTTATGAATTTAGATTTATGGAATATTATTGAAAATGGTTTTCAACTTCCCTCTAACCCGATGAATGAATGGTCGGATTTGGAGAAGAAGTATTCTTCTTTAAACGCAAAGGCTATGAATGCCTTATTTTGTGCTTTGGACAAAAATAAGTTCAATCGGATTTTTACATGCTATACGGCTTTTGATATTTGACGAACACCTGAAATCATGCACGAGGGAACTAGTAGAGTCAAAGACTCGAAAGTTAATATTTTATTGCATGGTTTTGAGCTTTTTCGAATGCAACCAAGCGAGACTATAGGTGACATATACACCCGTTTCACGGATGTCATCAATAATCTAAAAGTTCTTGGTAAATCTTTTTCAAATTTTGATCTCGTAAGATAGATCTTAAGATCCTTTCCAAAAAGGTGGGATCATAAAATAACCACAATACAAGAGATAAAAAATTTAAATGATTTTCCATTACAAGAATTAATCGGGTCATTAATGACCTATGAAATGATACTTTTGGAACATTTTGAACCCGATGAGCACTTGAACCACCTTCCAAAGAATAGGAAGGATTTGGAACTCTGGACAAATGAATACCACTTGAGCGATGACTCAAGTGATAAGGACAATGATGAATTTGAACTTCGAACACTAAATCTTAATAAGTTTATTAAATAAAAATCTAAAATATACAATGAACTTGAATGGAGGAAGAGGCCAAAGAAGAGGAAGGCAACTAAGGATGAATCAAGAACTTCCAAAGGTGAAATGGCGAATTGGGCTTTGATGGGCTTCGACTATAAGGAAAGTAACTAAACTCTCTTGAATTATTTTGAAATTACTTGAAGTTTTTCATGAGTGCTTAATTTAGATAGTAGGAATAAGAAATAAAAAATTAGTTTTTAAAAATTATATCATGTTTTTCTTTTTAGCATCTTTGAAAAATTAAAAATTTGATCATGAAAAGTATATTACTAAGGTTTCATGCATGTTATGTTTTGAAATGTTGAATAATGTATGCAACATTAGGGATGATAATTATATGATATATGATAATACTTAGGATTAATCCATGCATGTGTATCTTGATGATTTTATGTCATGTATGAGTTTTTGAAGTAAATATTGATTTGAAACTTTCATTTTAGATTAACATGTTTTTGGTCTAATAGTTTTTATGATGAATTAAGATGACATAGTGCATGTACAAAGGGGAGAAAGCTTTTGCTAGTTAGAACATGCAAAGAAAGCAAAGTGCAATCTTACACAAGAAGCAAGTGCTGAATTGCCATGATTCAACTTAAGAATCTTGCTATACTTTTGTGCTTATATGTTGTGATGAAAAGCTAGCTTGTATGTAGTAAAACTTGCATATCATAAAAATTGCTAGCTTCTATAGTCTAAAGAGAAGCAAACAGTTGCTATCTCAAGAAAAGCAAACATGCTAAAACTTGCACATCTTTAATTGCTAGGTTGCATGATGATAAAATGTTTCTCATGCAATGATTTAAACTTTTTATCTCTAAACACATAAGAGTAGGAACTTCTCCTTTTTATTAATGACAAAGGGGGAGAAGTATGATGTTATGCATAAGTTTATGATGACGTGTTGCAAGTATTCATGATGAATATTACAATGACTTGAATTCAGTTTGAATTCAAGGTTCTATCAATATAGCATATTGATAGGGGGAGTTTGTTTAAACTCCGGGAGTTAAGTTTAACTCCGTCATCAAGTGGTTGTCATCATAAAAAAGGGAGAGATTGTTGAATCTCATATTTTGATGATGATACCACTTGATATATGTTTATGATTTAATCTGCGTTTTGAGTGATGCAAGATGCTTCGATCAAGATTAGACAATTAAAGCAGGAAAAATTATGTTGGGCCGGAGGAACATGTCAGAAGATTGGACGTTGGACCGGTGGATCGATCGACATATCGATAGAAGGCTTCAGGCCGTGGACTCGGGCATCGGGCTAAGAAGAGCGGGTATTACGCTAAGGATATTGGAGTTGCAGAGTCAACTGACCGATTGGGCAATAGGCAACAAGAGAGGACGATGCGTCGAAGAATCGGACGAAGCGTCGAGGGACCAATGACATGCTAGACAACTTGATTATTGCTTAGAATTAATTGTCTCGATCGAAGTTTTGTTTTATATATACAGGATTAACTATGATGGAAGTAAGACATGCGGTAGGAGTTACGCCGGAGTTAAGACTCTGATCACGTTGGGAGTTCGAGAGTTCGACGGAAGTCCGGACGGTCATCGGAGGTTCTGCGGGAACAAATCTGAGAAGTCCAAGAGCTTGCCAAAGAAGCTCATTGAAACTGGCCAAGTGGATCATCGCAAGTCCAGGAGTTTGTTGGAAGTCTGCCAGAGCATCGTTGACGGTTCGTTGGATGTTCATCGGAAGTTCGTCGGAAGCTCGCCGGAAGAAGCGAATGATGCATCGGAGCAAGTTGCAGTAAATGTCTTAAGAAATATCGTAGTTATCATGTAGATTAAGTTAGGAATGAGAGGTGATCTCATTAACTTAATCTGGGGGTAATTGGGCCCTTTGATATACCCAAATTGGGCCGAATGGATGAACCCATTCGGACCATAATTACTACTAGGCGGTGGCACCGCTCAAGAGATGGTCTCCCAAGAAAGCTGGGCAGTGCAACCACCAAGGTTAGGCGGTGGCACCGCCCAGAGGCTCAGTCTCCGAGTTGCTAGGCGGTTGTACCGCCCCAGTAAGGAGGTAGTACCGCTAGGACCCCGAAAATCCGGGAGGTGACAATTTTGAGCTCTAAATTCAAACCAGTTTGGGGCCTATATATACCCCACCCTTTCCTGCATGAAATGGCAACCAAAAGGCACCGAAAATCCAATCTTACTATGTGATTTTTAGAGCTCAAAAGTGTTGTAAAGGCTAGAAGTTCTCTTCCCTCTTTTCTTTCAAGTTTAGATCTTTCAAGAGAGGAGAGAAATTCTGTAAGGGTTGTCTCCTAAGCCCATCAAAATGAGTGCAACTGTAAAAGGGTGGTTGGCCTTCGCCTATTGAAGGAAGGCCTCTAGTAGACGCTAGTGACCTCGTAGGAGGAGGAAGCCGAAAGTGGATGTAGGTCACGTTTGACCGAACCACTCTAAAATCTAGTTTGTATTTCCTTCTTGCTATTTATCTTTACTGCAAACCTCCTTAGTAGCTTATTGCCTTCTGCTCATTTATGAATGTATTTCATAGTTCAGTATTTTCGAATTGGTGTTAAGACGGAAATCGATTTTATTGTACGAACATCATATTTTAGTTTGTGCTTACATTTTGATTTCCATCATAACTGTAAACTGCCTTTATATCTTTGCTTTAACTATATCTCGCTTGATCATAAGTTAAAGTGATTTACGAATCGACTTTCATACCAAAATCACTTTTATTGTATGAACGTCGTATTCCAGTTTGCTATTACATTCTATTGTCTATCTTAACTGAAACTGCCTCTATATATTTGCTTTAACTGCATCTCGCTTGATCATAAGTTAAAGTGATTTATGAATCGACTTTCTTACCAAAATCGCTTTTATCATATGAATACAGTTTTAATCGTCAAAAGTTTTTCACTACACTAATTCACCCCCCCCCCCCCTCTTAGTGCTCTTGATCCTAACACTCACCAATGCTCCCTCCACCTTCTAGAGACTTATAAATGATATTTTTTGAAATTATCTTTATAAGATTGTGCTAGTTTTCTTCGATGATATCTTTATTTACAACCTTTCTCTTAAAAGTCATTTTTAGCACTTACGACTTCTTTTGACGATTTTGTAAGAACATGTTCTTTTTGTCAAAAAATCGAAGTGTAGCTTTCTTTAATAGAAGGTGAAATATCTGGGGCATATCATATCGGAGGAAGGTGTGGTGGTGGACCCTTCCAAAATTGAAGCAATATAGAATTGGTTGACCCCAAGGAACATAAAATCGCTACGCAGCTTTCTCGGTTTAATAGGCTACTACTGCAAGTTCATGAAAAACTATGGAAAGATCAATGCACCCCTTACTTTCTTGCTAAAAAATGATGTTTTCCAATAGTCGAATAAAGCCACTACCGCTTTTGACGAACTTAAAGCCGCAATGATGACAATGCTTATACTAATGCTACTCGACTTCGGCAAGACTTTTGTTATTGAAGTCGATGCCTCCAAAGTCAGAATTGGTGCTATACTAATGCAAGATGGCTGCCCCCTCACTTATACTAATAATGTGTTATCTCCTTCCCATCTCAAGATGACTATTTACGACAAGAAGATGCTTACAATTGTGCATGCGGTGGCAAGTGGAGACCGTACTTGATCGGGCGACGCTTTCAAATCAAGGCATACCATAAAAGCCTAAAATATTTTTTAGAGTAGAAGATATCTTCCCCCAAGTAGTGAAAATGGGTAACAAAGCTTCTTGGATATGATTATAAAATAATTTATGAAAAGGGGAAAGAGTGTTGTTGTAGATGCGCTTTCGCGACTACCCGAGCAAGCTAAATTTTCGACCGTTTCACTTTCGACCAATGACTTGCCTGAGAATATTAAGAAGGAATGATAGAAAGATCCAGAGACCAGTAAGATCATAAAAAAATTAGAAGAAGCACTAAGTTTCATGGCTCATTACAATTGAGACTCAAAAGAATTACGCTATAAGGGATGCATTGTGCTTGTGTCAAATTCTACTTGCATCTTCATGAGTAGATTTTGGATAGAGTTATTCCAAATGTAGGGCACTAAATTGAAAAGGAGTATGACATATCACCCACAAACCAATAGCCAGACTGAAGTGGTGAACAGGTGCTTGGAGACATACCTTAAATGCTTCACTAGTAATCGGCCAAAAGAATCGAAAAAGTGGCTTCCCTGGGCCAAAGTGTGGTATAATATAACTTATCATTCATCTACAAAATATACTGTTGAATCTCAAATTTTGATGATGAAACTAATTGATTGTGTTTAGATATTTAACTGCATTTTGAGTGATGCAGGTCTACTCGATCAGGATTATACAATTGACGTAGGAGGAATTGATGTTGCGCCGGAAGAGATCACGTCATGATATTGGACGGCAGAAGGCTTCGGACGTTGGGCATCGGGCCTAGGAGAGCGGAATTGCGCCAAGGATATCAGGGTTGCAGAGGTCAACCGTCGATTGGGCAATAAGCCACAAGAGAGGATGATGCGCTGAAGAATCGGACAAAGCGCCAACCAATGACGTGCCGGGCAACAGAATGTCAATTCGTGTTGTAATAACTATTTAGATCAGAGTAGAGTTTTGGTTTGCATGTGTAGGATTAACTACGATAACAATGAAGACATAAAGCGAAACAAAGTGTGGAGTCAAGCACGAAGGATTCGTTGGGAGTTCAAGAGTTCGACGGAAGTCTGAAGGTTCATCGGGAATGCTACCGGAACTAGCCGAGAATGAGTAGGGAGCTTGCCGAAGGGTTTTTCGGAAGCTCGCCGGAAGGTTCGTGGGAAGTTCGCAGAGCTCGTCGAGAAAGATCAGAGCTTGCCGAAGAAGCTCGTTGGAACTCACCAAGATCAAATCGTGAAGTCTAGGAGCTTGCTGGGAGTCCGCAGAATGGTTTCCGAGAGTTTATCGGAAGACCGCCGGAAGTTCGCTGGAAGCTCGCCGAAAGAAGTCTTGACTTACGGACTTTGTAATAGCTTAGAAAATATCTTTAAATTCATAGTTAGTATGTTAATTAGGTTTAGGATTAGGTGTTAATCCTATAACCCAAGTAGGGGCCAATTGGGCCCGAGTTCGGACTAGTTTGGGCCAAGTTTGGAGCCCAACTAATGAGCTGTAATAGTGTAGGCGGTGGCACCGCACAGAACCCGAGAGTTTAGCGGTGGCACCGCCACCGACAAGCGGTGGCATTGCCAGCCTCGGAAACCCAAGAGAATTCAAATTTTTTGGAGCCTAAATTTGAATCCTCTTGGGGCCTATAAATACCCCTCTATTCTCAACTGAGATAATAACCTTTGAGAAGCAAGAGATTGAGAAAAGAGCCTTAGCAAAGTCTTAGCAAGTCTAGTTTTCAAATTGCTTGAGTGTTCACCTCCCTTCTTCTTGTTGAAAAGAATTGTAAGAGTGTGAACCACTTGTAAAGATTGTAAGAGGGGTATTAGTCCTTCCCCTACAAAGTGATTTGCTAGTGGAAGTTGGGAGCCTCTTCGAAGAAGGCTTCACAAGTGGATGTAGGTCATTTTGACCGAACCACTTTAAAACTACTGTGTTCTCTGGTTTGCATCCTAATTTTGCCATTGATATACTGCAAACTTCTTTACTTAGTCACTACGCTTTCATACGCTTCTAAGTTATCAAGCTTCCATATCGGTTTTCATCAATATTGGTTTTTTATCGTACGAAAGTTTTTAAACCAACGTCATTTTACCACTGCACTAATTCACCCCCCCCCCCCCCCCCCCCTCTTAATGCCGCTCCGATCCTAACATATACTCCCTATGAGGCTTTTGTTAGGACTCTAGCTAGGAGAGTCCTAAGTGAGAGGGACATTCATGTAAAACCTACCTAAGCCGACCTCTATTAAAGAGGTGAAGAGGCCAACTAGGGTTAGGAGGTTGTTTATTAGAGAAGAATTAGGAGTTGTAAAGGAATATGAGTCTTGAATAGGAGTCCTATTATGAGTTGGTAAGAAATAGGAGTCTTGAGTAGGAGTCCTATTAGGAGTTAGGGTTTAGAAGCCCTATAAATAGTCATATATTCCTCCTCTTTTCATAAGCAATAGATGAATATTTTCTACAGCCTTTGAGCAGTAACTTGGAGGGAGGAACCCCTATAGAGTTCCAAAGAGGCCGATCCCCTAAAGAGATCAACCCCAAGTTTAGAATATGCAAGGGTTCTAACACCTGGTATCAGAGCAGCGTTCTTAGCATCTCGCTGCCCTTCCACAGCCATCCATTAACCCTCCACAGCCACCCAAAGCAATTCCCACAAATGCTTAAAAGATCGTCGCCAAATTTCGTCGTCACCTCTACCACCGTGGATCATCCTTTGATCTCCCCATAAATTGCAACAGGTTCTGGTTTCCTACCTTACTGCTACTGCAATTTAGTTATCCTTATTCGAAAATCTAAAAAAAAAAATTATTCCAAAATTGCTGCATAAACTTTTCATCGCAAAGTTTTTATCTCTACAACCAAAGATACATTGCAAAATTTCAGCCGCATAGCACAGATTGTTTGATCTTGCTACAATATTATTTCTATCCAAATCTCTACAAATTTTTTATGATAGTTTTGACACTTCCTAATAGCAGATTTCCCTTTAGTTTATATTTTAATATAAACTATTGATATTTTATGTTTGATCTTGATACTTTCAAGATGTTTTTTCTATCCAAATCTCTATGAAATTTTTATGAAAGCTTTGGCACTTCCTAACAGTATATTTTCCTTTGGTTTTGTCGAAAAATTCTCAATATAAACTACTGATCTTTTACGTCCAATCTACTACACTTAAAAATCTGCGCTGCAGAAAATTTCAGCCACATATTATTACCTTAACCCATCTATTTGCGGTCTTATTTAAATGAAATTTCTTATACACTTCATAGATCATCTTGGCTTCCATCTAAGATTGATCTATTAAGGAATTCATCTCTAAAAACAATTTTGTGTTGCTGCAAATTTTCATCGTAAATCGCTAAAATTTTTTGACAAGAATTCTGCTATCGCAACTTGCACCAATTTTCTTGCTGTTACTGTCAAAATTTTCTTAATTAAATTAGACATTCTTACTGTCATATAAACTGAGATATTGCTGTCAATTCTCTCCTCAAATCTCTCAAGTTTTTGGTTGAAATTTCATCGAGAAACCACTATTTCTTCGACGATAATTCTGCTCTTATAAGATAGCACATATTTGCAGCAACTTCCACAGATTTCTATCAAACCTTTGCTGCCATCTACCACAGATCCAAAACTTTCATCCATAGCCCTAAAACTTCACTAAACCACACCCTCAAACTGCACCCAAAATAGCCATAACATAAGCCTAAACTGCAGCCTACATCCACCAATCCACCAACCCTTTCGACCATCACTTCTCTCAACCTATACATGCCTTTAACCCGATAACAAAAGAGAGATCTTAACATCACACATTTAAAGGCATATACTATGACATCTGAGGAGGTAATCAAAGCTAAATTTAAAGCCTTCAATGCCCGAATGGAGGATAAGATTCGTACTCTCTTTACCGAACTCAGTTTGGGCCGACCACCAAGCCCAAAAAACTCACATAAAGGAGAGAGCTCTAACCAATCGCACCACGCTCGAAGTTATGACTTCCAAGAGAGGGGAAGCTCTATGACCAACCTGAACTATCCATGCATGAGAGTGGACTTCCCTAGATGGGAAGAAGGAGACCTGATTGGTTGGATCTCGTACGTGGAGCAATATTTTCAGTACCACAAAACCGTGGACGCATCTATGGTGAAAATTACAACTATATATCTTGAAGGAGATGCCATACAATGGTTTGACTAGTTTGAACATACTTATGGAGTCCTTTCATGGTGATAATTCAAAGAAGCACCGTTGATCCGCTTCAGACCAACCAATTACGAGAACATTGACGGACAACTAGCAAAGATCTGACAAACCTCCACCATTCAAGAGTACCAAACTAGGTTTAAAAGGTTAACTAATCAAACTCATGATTGGTCTCAAAAATAGATATTGGGGACCTTCATTGAGGGCTTGAAGCCAGAGATCTGGGGAGAAGTTAAAGCATAACAATCGTACACGCTTATGGTAGTCATCTCTTTCACACGACATCAAGAAGTGTGATTGAACCATGAAGCTAAGAGGACTAGGGTCACTCCTCAACCAGCAATACTAAAGCATTCAACCCCTCTACTATCGACCAAGTCCCTACACAAAAGAGGTTAACAAGAGAAGAGCTTCGGGAGTGATATGCAAAGGGTTTATGTTGGCATTACGACGAGCCGTGGAGCCGTGAGCATCGCTGTAGTAAAGGGAGACTTCTTATGATTGAACTAGTAGAAGAAGATATCATTAAACATCTAGAAGAGAGCCTTGAACATGAAAAAGAAGATACAGAGTAAGAGCCACAACCAACCGAAGCTATGGTATATGCACTAGCCAACTACTCAAACCTACAAACGATGAAAGTTGGAGACCTTCTCAAACAACAATCGATCACTATTCTTATCGATACGGGCAGCACTAATAACTTCCTAAATAGTAAGGTTGCTGTCAGGATGGCCTTACCTATCGAGAATTGCAACAGGTTTGACGTTAAGATCACCGATGGATAGATTTTGAACTATGATCGTAGGCACCCACGAGTGGAAGTGTTGCTATAGGACCAAGAGATAATTGCATATTTCTTCCTCCTCCCTCTTTATGATTATGAGGCCATGCTTAGAATTGAATGGTTGATGACATTAAGTGATGTTTCTTGAAATTTTATGAAACTAATTATGAAATTTTACAATAAAGAGAAACAGGTGATACTGCATGGGAAACGTGGGGGCAACGTAACGACGATTTGCACACAACAAATAGAGAAGGTTTTGCATAAAGCATGCAGCGGCTTTTTGGTACAACTTGAGTAGTAAACTAAGGGAGAGCCAATAGAATTTGAAGATCCAAACCTACTTCCTTTGCTTGCTAAATTTTTAGATATATTTGACGAACCGCACAATCTACCTCTTACCCGTCGGCATAATTATTATATAACGATTCTTCCAAGCAAACCTCTAGAAAATACTCAGTCATATCAGTATCTACATCTCCAAAAGGATGAAATAGAAAGAATTATAAAAGAGATGCTCGAAACAGGAGTTATTCGGCCAAGTTGCAGCCTCTACTCTTCACCGGTGCTACTTGTATGCCAAAAGGACGAAGCATGACGAATATGCGTTAATTACTGAGCTCTCAATGACATAACCATCAAGGATAAATACCCTATTCCAGTAGTAGATGAATTGCTAGATGAAATGGAGCATAAATCTTCACAAAGCTGGACCTTCGATCCTGGTATCATCAAATACGAGTGTGCGAAGAAGACATATCGAAAACCACCTTTCGAACACACAACGACCACTACAAATTTTTGCTTTCTTCAAAAAAAGGTGGAATATCTTATGCATATCATATCAGAGGAAGGTGTGATGGTGGATCCCTCTAAAATAAAAGCAATGTAGAACTGGCCAACCCCGAGGAACATAAAATTACTACGTGGCTTTCTCGGTTTAACAGGCTACAACCATAAGTTCATGAAAAACTATGGAAAGATCAGTGCACCACTCACTTCTCTATTGAAAAATGATACCTTCCAATGGTTGGACAAAGCCTCCACTGCCTTTGACAAACTTAAGGTAGCCATGACAACGATGCCGGTGCTAGCACTAACAGATTTCAGCTGACCCTTCATTATTGTGGCCGACGCATCTGGAGTCGGAATTGGAGCCATTATCAAGTAAGATGGTCGACCACTCGCATACACTAGCAAGGCATTGTCTCCCTCCCATTAAAATATATCAACATATGATAAGGAGATGCTCGCCATTATGCACGCAGCAACGAGGTGGAGACCCTACTTGATCGGTCGACGATTTCATATTAAAACTGACCATAAAAGCCTCAAGTACTTTTTGGAACAAAAGATATCATCCGTTGAGCAGCAAAAATAGGTAACAAAATATCTTGGATTTGATTATGAAATAACTTATAAAAAGTGGAAAGAGAATATTGTTGCAGATGCGCTTTCGTAGCTACCAAAGCAAGCTGAATTTTCAATCGTTTCACTTCTAACTAGCGACTTCCTTTAGGATATTAAGATAGAATGGTAGGAAGATTCAGAGACTAGTAAAATCATAAAAAAATTGGAGGAAGCACCAAGCTCCGTGGCTCATGACAATTGGGACTTAAAAGAATTACACTATAAGGGACGCATTGTGCTTGTGACAAATTCTACTTGCATCTTTACGAGCAAATTTTGGACAAAATTATTTTATATGCAGGGTACTAAATTGAAAAGGAGTACGACATATCATCCACAAACCGATGACCGGATGAAAGTTATAAATAGGTACTTGGAGACAACCCAAAGCCACCCACCAAATATGACTACCCAAGGTGAACTCTAGACCCAACCAAGTGCCATTATTGATCAATGGATCATGACTCGGCGATGACGACCCACTAATGAAGTGCTAATACATTGGGCGAACCTACCAACAGAAGATGCCACTTGGGAAAACTATGACGACTTGAAGATCAAATTCTCAAAATTCATGAATCATTAGCCTCGAGAACAAGGCTGATTTGAAGAGAACGGGTCTGTTAGGACTCTAGCTAGGAGAGTCCTAATTGAGAGCGACATTCATGTAAAACCTACCTAAGTTGACCCCTATTAAAGAGGTGAGGAGGTCGGCTAGGTTTAAGAGGTTATTTCTTAGAGAAGAATTAGGAGTTGTAAAGGAATAGGAGTATTGAGTAGGAGTCCTATTAGGAGTTGGTTAGAAGTAGGAGTCTTGAGTAGGAGTTCTATTAGGAGTTAGGGTTTAGAAGCCCTATAAATAGCCGTGTATTCCTCCTCTTTTCATAAGTAATAGGTGAATCTTTTCTGTAGCCTTTGAGTAGTAACTTGGAGGGAGGAACCCCTATAGAGTTCCAAAGAGGCCGATCCCCTAAAGAGACCAACCCCAAGTTTAAAATATGCAAGGGTTCTAATAGCTTTGTATAGCTGACCTCCCCTTGTGATCCCAAAATATCTAGTCCTTAGACTTGAGATACTAAGGATATCTTGTATGAGTACTCCACTCCTTGATACCGGACTTATAGGTCGGAAAGTTTCAATTCTAGTACAACTGGTCATCGAAAGTGGCAGCCAACCTTACAATGGCTATTTGTTAGGAACAGAGTCGGCACTAAGACGGGGGGGGGGGGGGGGGGGGAGAATTAGTGCAGTGGTAAAAATTATGTCGGTTTAAAAAACATTCGTACAATAAAAATTGATTTCGACGAAAATTATTTCATAAATATCTTAACTTGAAACACATTCATAAATGTATTGAAAGCAATAAGCTATTAAAGAGGTTTTCAGTAAAGATAAATTACTCAAAGTAAAATGCAAACCAGATTTTAGAGTGATTTGGTTATCGTGTCCTACATCCACTTTGCCAATTCCTCTTTCGTCGAGGCCATCGGCATCCACTATTGATCTTCCTTTAATAGGCGAAGATCAACCTCCTTCTTACACCCGTCTTCTCCTTTTCACAAGTTTAGGAGTCAACCTTTACAAGCACACACTCCTCCTAAACAGAATTCTAAACTTAGACTATAGGAGGGGATTTCTCTAGTGATTGTAATATCATTTTATCACTTTTAAACACTCCGTGCTTCTGTAAGTTAACCAGGGATGAGAGGGGTATTTATAGACTTCAAGTTGATTCAAACTTGGAGTCTAAAAAAGTCTTATTCTAGGTTTCCTAGGTACTGGCGGTACCACTGCCGTTCCTGGGCGGTACTATTGCCGTAGGATCTGGTACTGGATGGTACCACCACTGACAGCATTGCTACCGATGGTACCACTACCCAGGAACCCTGGGGTGTTGTTCCCTAAGCGGTGCCACCGTCGGCCAGGGTTTCAACACCTTGGTTGGGCCTTGAATCTGGCCTAAACCAGTCCAACTTCGGGCTCAATTAGCCCCTAACAGAGTTGATGGGATTACCTCCCAATCTTAACTCTAATTATATGCTAACTATGATTCCTAAGACATATTCTAAGTAAGATAAGTCTGATTTCTTCTAGCGAGCTTCCGGCGAATTTCCGACGATCTCTCGGTAATGTTCCGGTGGACTTCCGGCAAGCTCCTGGACTTCACGATGATCTTCTTGGCAAGTTCCGATGAGCTTCTTTGGCAAGCTCCTGGACTTCTCGGTTGGTTCCGGCAGAACTTCCGATGAACTCTCGAACTGCCAATTAAATCGTGTTCTTGACTCCGAGACTTCATTTTGCTTTATGCCTTGCTATCATAATTAATCCTGCACACAAAAAAATACACTTCAATCTAGACAATTATTACTAAGTGTGAATCATGTTGTCCGGCATGTCATTGGTCCATCGATACTTCGTTTGATTCTTCAACATATCGTCCTCTCTTGCAGCCTCTTGCCCAATTGGCCAGTTGACCTCCGCAACTCCGATATCCTTGGCACAATATCCACTCTTCTTAGCTCGATGCCCGAATCCATGGCCCGAAGCCTTTTGTTGATACATCGACCGATCCTCTAGCCCGACGTCCAATCTTCTGACACATTTTCCTCCGGCCCAACAGGATTATTCCTACTTTAATTATCTCTCCCTGATCGAAGCATCATGTATCACTCAAAATGCAGATTAAATCATAAACACTTATCAATTGGTTTCATCATCAAAATCTAAGATTCAACAATCTCCCTCTTTTTGATGATGACAACCAATTGATGACGAAGTTAACCTTAACTCCCAGAGTTTAAACAAACTCCCCCTATCAATATGCCATATTGATAAAACCTTGAATTCAAGCTGAATTCAAGTCATTACAAATTTCATCATGAATATTTGTAACACGTCATCATGCATAACATGATCACACTTCTCACTCTTTGTCATCAACAAAAAGGAGAAGTTCAAACTATCAAGTGCTTGAGATATAAGTTCAAATCATTGCATGAAAAATATCAAGTTTTATCATCATGCAATTTATGATCTAGAAAATTTAGTAAGTGTTACATCATGCAAGCTATCAAGTTTTAGATATGCTACGTAATAAGATAGCAAGTTTACAACATACAAGCTAGCAAAACTTTCATAACATTTTAAAACATGAAAGCTAGCAATTTTGAGATGTTCAAGAAAGCAACTCTTGCTTCTTGAAATATAAGTTTTGCTAGATATGCAAGTTAACTTTTTTTTTGCTTCTTGAGATAGGCAAGATAGCACTTCTTGGTGATATTTAAGATAGCAAGTTCTACATCATGCAAGCTAGTGAATCTTACAACATTTTAGAACATGTATAATCACTAAATTATCATAAATTTTAATGATGTGCAAAATTATAAATTTTATATGTTTGCATTTGTGCGTCTCGAGATTTGCAAGATAGCACTTCTTGCTTCTCTTTTGATATGAGAAAGCTAGCAAGTTTGCTTCTTTTACAATGTGTAAGTTTTCAAATTTTGCATCTTGAGCTAGCAATATTTCTCCCCCTTTGTCATTGTTAAAAAGAAGGGAAGAATACAGTTTTGTAGTTCTTTTTCCTTTTACGACGATTTCCAAATCATGACAAAGGTAAAATATTCATTCTTATTTCAAAATGTCATAATTGAGATAAACCTTGAATTCAAGTCAAAGAAATTTCAATCATGATTCACGTCATATGTAATACATCACATACATCATCATAATAAAAAGCATAAGTATTACATGCATCATTTCAAATCATAAATATTTCACATCATGATGATATCAATTTGTCAAATTACATGACATAAACAACTTTATTAATCTCTTAGTGAAAAATTGATAAAATAGAGAAATTTTTTTTTTAAGAAAAATGCTTTTCTCTTTTTAGTCGTTTTAATTCATGTGATTTGTTTCATATAAGCATGCTCAAGTTTCTTATATGAAAATAATACATCATGGTTTAAAAACAAAAGAGTAAATCTCATAATAGAAATCATCAAGATCAATAAACCATAAATTACCAAAAAATCATCATTACTTCAAATCATCATGCATAATTTAAATATAAAATAATCAAGCATGATACTTACATTATTTCATATAAGTATGCATTTTTTTATTTATGCTAAATCAAAATATGTATCATTTTTAAAACCGAAAAAGCCACTTTCGATAGTCCATAAATCACTAAAATCATCATACATAATTTTGAAATATAAATTTATTAAGCATGATCATTATGTATCACTACTTTGGGCATAACATCAAAACATGGTTTCAAGTTTTCAAGGTATGCACAATTTCATATTAAAGCCATCCAACAAAACTCGAAAAGCAATACAAAATCATCACAATACACATAATTGTTTATACCATATAAGAAATTAATCACTATATTTAATTCTAACATTTTGTTCATTTATCATAAAATATGTAATTTTCATGATCATTTTCAAAATTACTAGAATGGTAAGCATGATCCTAATTTTTTAGTATTTTTATTATATTATTAAACATGTAATTTTTAAGAAAAAATTAAACTAAATTAAAAATAATTCATTAAAAGCATCATATAATTTTGAAATAAATTAAGGGAGTTTCGTTTACCTCATCGTCAAAAGCCGTTAAGGCGTAGTTTGCCACCTCGCCTTTATTGATTTTCTTCTTGTCTTTGGAGGAGCTCGATTCATCTTTTGGCAACTTCTTCTTGCGTTCACAGCAAGTAGTTCTATTTTTTTTGTTCTTTAATTTTTGTTTAATGAACTTTTAAAATTTTATAGTGATGAGTTCAAGTTCACCATCACTTAGCTTATGCTCAAGTGGTCTTCAATTGTTCTTAGTCTGAAATCCTTTCTATTCTTTGGAAGGTGGTTCTTGAGTTTTTTTTTTTTACCACATTGTTCATTTCATAGGTTATTAAAGACCCAATTAGTTCTTCAAATGGAAGGTTGTTTAGGTTTTTAGCATCTTTTAGGACAATTACTTTTGAATCTCAATCTTTAGAAAGAGAACAAAAAATTTTGTTTACAAGTTTAAAATCCGAAAAACTTTTACCAAGTGATTTTAAACCATTGACGACATTTGTAAAATGGCACATATGTCTCCAATGGTTTCGCTTGGTTTCATATGAAACAATTCGAAATCATGCATCAAAAGATTAATCTTCGAAACTTTTACTCTACTAGTGCCTTCGTGTGTGATTTCAAGAATCTGCCAAATGTTGAAAGTCATTTCACACATAGAAACACGATTAAACTCAGTTTTGTCTAAAGTACAAAATAGAGCATTCATAGCTCTAACATTTAAAGAAATGTCTTCTTCTCCAAATCATTCCAATGGTTCATTGGAAGAGAAGACCTTCAAAAATTGTTTTCAATAATATTCTATAAATCAAGGTTTAAGAAAAGCAAGAAAACTCTCATACGAGTTTTCCAATAAGTGTAGTCCGTCCCATTGAACAAGGGAGGATGAATAAGAGAGTGACTCTCTTGAAAGCCAAAAAGAGCCATTTCTCTTAAGTGTTAAACCAAATGAGAATACGAGGCTCTGATACCAATTGTTAGGAATAGAGTCAGCACTAAGAGGGGGGGGGGGGGTGGTGAATTAGTGCAACGGTAAAAATTATATCAGTTCAAAAAACCTTCGTATGATAAAAATCGATTTGAGGAAAACCATTTCATAAATATCTTAACTTGAAACACATTCATAAATGTTTTGAAAGCAGTAAGCTATTAAAAAGGTTTCCAGTAAAGATAAATTGCTCAAAGTAAAATACAAACCAAATTTTAGAGTGGTTCGGGTGTCGTGACCTACATCCACTTTGTCGATTTCTCTTCCGTCGAGGCCACCGGCATCCACTATCGATCTTCCTTTAATAGACGAAGATCAACCTCCTTCTTACACCCGTCTTCTCCTTTTCACAGGTTTAGGAGTCAACCTTTACAAGCTTACACTCCTCCTAAACAGAATTCTAAACTTAGACTATAGGAGGGGATTTCTCTAGTGATTGCAATAGCGTTTTCTCACTTTTAAATACTCTGTTCGTATGTAAGTTAACCAGGGATGAGAGGGATATTTATAGTCTTAAAGTTGATTCAAACTTGGAGCCTAAAAATGTCTTATCCTAAGTTTCCTGGGTACTAGCGGTACCATCACCGTTCTTGGGTGATACTACCGTAGTAGGATCTGGTATTGGGTGGTACCACCACCGAACAGGGGTGGTACCACCGCTGGCAGCATTGTTGCCAATGGTACCACCACCCAGGAATCTTGGGGTGTTGTTCCCCAAGTAGTGCCACCGCCGGCCAAGGTTTTAGTACCCTGGTTGGGCCTTGAATCCGACCCAAACTAGTCCAACTTCGGGCTTAGTTGGCCCCTAACAGAGTTGATGGGATTACCTCCCAATCCCAACTCTAATTATATGCTAACGATGATTCCTAAGATATATTCTAAGTAAGATAAGTCTGATTTCTTCCGGTGAGCTTCCAACGATCTTTCCGGTGAACTTTCGACGATCTCTCGATAATGTTCTAGTAGACTTCCGGCAAGCTCCTGGACTTCAATATGATCTTCTTGGTGTGTTTCGATGAGCTTCTTTGGCAAACTCTTGAATTTCTCGGTTGGTTCCGGCAGAACTTCCGACGAACGTCCGGACTTCCAGCGAACTCTTAAACTCCTAACAAAATCACGTTCTTGACTCTAGGACTTCATTTTGCTTTTTGCCTTGCTATCGTAGTTAATCCTGTACATATAAAAATAAACTTCGATTTAGATAATTATTACTAAGTATGAATCATGTTGTTCGGCATGTCATTGGTCCATCGATGCTTCGTCCGATTCTTCGGTGCATCATCCTCCCTTACAACCTATTGCCCAATCGGCCAGTTGACCTCTACAACTTCGATATCCTTGGCACAATATGTGCTTTTCTTGGCCCGATGCCAAAATCCATGGCCCAAAACCTTCTGTCGATACGTCGACCGATCCTCCAGCCCGACGTCCAATCTTCCGACACGTTTTCCTCTAGCCCAACATGATTCTTCCTGCTTTAATTGTCTCTCCCTAATCGAAGCATCCTACATCATTCAAAATGCAGATTAAATCATAAACACTTGTCAATTGGTTTCATCATCAAAATTTGAGATTCAACACTATTGAGTGTTGATAGAGGATCATTTGTCCTCGGTGTCAGAGATGAATCTCTCAGTGTTCTTGCTTAGACAAATCCCTGGCCAGGATCATTCGGATTTAGAGAGAAAAAGTTCTCTGGGAGAATCCGTTAATAGTGAGACTCAAGGAGAAACTATATAGGCCTGATAATACCATGCTTAGTATATGGTCTTTGGAATATTAGATGGATGAGGGACTATAGATATATAACTAAGGATATATAGGTTCAATCGATTGGATTCCCCTATATCGTCTAAGGACTATGGCGTAGTGGCTTAGTATGTCCGCAGTCGATGAGTCGAGTGAATTATTATTGTGATAATAATTCATTGAGCCAGAAGGAGTTTTGACAGGTATGACTCATGGCCAGCTCGATATTAGGCCTAAAGGGTCATACACATATGGTAAGCATTGCGACGAGTAGAGGTTCAAATATAAGATATCCGCCAGAGCCCCATCATATTGGATATCCAATAAGCCTCTGAATTATTGAATCTTATAAATGAGATCCAATAAGAGCCAATAAGAGATTATTGGATAGAAATCCACAAATCTAAGAGGCTTGGGTAATTGGACAAAGATCAAATACCCAATAGGGTAGGATCCATTAGGGTTAAGTTGATAAGATGCCTCTATAAATAGGAGGGAACCAAAGGTTCATAGGATAAAGCTTCTCTTGGTTGCTATTTCCTATTCTCCTCTCCCCTTCTCCTCCTCGGATAGTAGGCCTAAAGATTTGAGGAGCATTATCGCAGCCCTACTATGTGGATCACCACTAGAGAGAATGATGCTTGACCTCTTTCACCCTCTCCTACAGATCTATAGGGATTCAGGGATATACGATCTACTTAGGTAAAACAATCTTTCATATACGTAGTTTTCAATTTTATAAATTTTGCACACTAATCTTTGCACAACGACGAACATAATTTTTGGGAAATTTGGGGATTTTATTTTCTGTTCTTCCGCTGCGTATGTGATATCACATCTAGATTTCCCTACAATCACTTTCTAGGAGTATATCCTTAAAGACTCCCGAAGAAGTAGAAATGATCTAGATTTAAAAAGAAAACTCAAGCTATAAAAATCAAGAAATCCGAAAAATGTGTAAGAGAAACTCATGCATTAGGAATATTTAACATACCTAATTTTCTTCTAATAAATTCAAATTATTCTTCGTTCAATGGTTTTATAAAAATATCAACTAATTAATATTTTATATTAATAAATTCTAAAGATATATCATGATTATTAATATGATCTCTAATAAAATGATGCATAATATCAATATGTTTAGTTCTAGAGTGTTGAATGAGATTTTTGTTAAATATATTACACTAGTATTATTATATTTTATAAGAATATTTTTTAAATATAGTTTATAATTTTTTAAAGTATTTTTCATCCAAATAACTTATGCACAATATACACCTACTACTACATATTCAGCCTTGGTTATAGATAATACAATCGAATTTTGTTTCTTGAAAAACTAAAAAACAAGTGAATAACCAAAGAGTTGACTTATTCTAGATGTGTTTTTTCTATCTATTCTATATCCAGCAAAATCAGCATCGACATAAGCTATCAATTCAAGAATTTTAGTTTTTGGATACCATAATCCTAGATTTGGTATTCCTTTTAGGTATCTAAAAATCCTTTTAATAGCTTTTAAATGAGATTGCTTGGGATTAGATTGAAAATTATCATATAGTCCAATACTAAACATAATATCAGGTTCAGTTGCTGTGAGGTATAGTAAACTATCTATCATACCCATATTAGTTTTTTTATCAAAACATTCTCCATCAATGTCCATATTAATTTTGTAGAAGTACTCATTGGTGTATTAATAGTCTTAGCACTATCTATATTAAATCATTTTAATAGATCTAAAACATTCTTAGTTTGACTAGCAAAAGTTCCATCATTTAGTTGCTTAATTTGTAATCTAAAAAAAATATTAATTCACTTATTAAACTCATTTCAAACTCTTGGCTCATACTTTTAGCAAAAGATTCATACAATGATTCATTTGTAGAACCAAAAATAATATCATCAATATAAATTTTAATAATAAAAAAATATTTTTAAAATATTTAATAAACAATGTGGTATCGACCTTGTCTTTCAAAAAATTATTCTTAATTAGAAAAAAGCTAAGTCTCTCATACCAAGCCCTTGGGGCTTGTTTCAAATCATAGAGAGCCTTAGACAACATATAAATATGAATTAAAAAAAGAGTATTTTCAAAACTGGATGGTTGTTTAATATAAATTTTTTTGGAAATAAAGCCATAAAGAAAAATACTTTTAACATCCATTTGAAATAACTTAAAATTATTATAACTAGCATAGATAAGGAGAATCCTTATGGCTTCAAGTTTAGCCATAGGAGTGAAGGTTTATTCATAATTGATACATTCTTTTAGTTAAAATCTTTGGTCAATAATCTAGCATTGTTTCTAACCATGATACCAAGTTTATATTGCTTATTTCTAAAGACCCATTTAGTACCAATTACTAAATGGTCGCTAGGTCTAGGAACAAGCTTCCACATCTCATTTATCTAAAATTGATTTAACTAATTTTGTATTGCAAGAACCCATGAATCATCTTTTAGGGTCTTATCAATGTATTTTGGTTCAATTTGAGACAAAAATGTTGCATTTGCATAAAATATTTTAAAAGAAGAATAAGTTTGAACATCTTTTGATGTATTCCCAATGATTAGCTCCTTCATATGAGCATCTACATACTTCCATTCCTTAGATAAAGATTCTTTGGAAGAAGATGCATCCAAGTTGCTTGGGAGAGGAGAGTTTTTATTTAAATTTAAAGCATCAAAATCAAAATCATCATCAAAATTATTTTTCTTAAATTTGGGAAGCTCATTAAAAATAACATAAATGGATACCTCTATAATCAAGGTTCTTTTATTAAAAATATGAAAGCCTTTAGAAATAGAAGAATAACCGAGAAAAAAATGTCTTCATCAGATTTTGCATCAAATTTTTCTAAAGCATCTTTTTTATTTAAAACAAAAAATTTATAACTAAAAACTTTAAAATATAAAATATAAAATATTTAGTCTTTTCTTATTCCATAATTCATAGGGAGTTTTGGAAAGTAATGATCTTACGAGAACCTTGTTCATGACATAGTATGTCATATTAATATCTTTAACTCAAAAATATTTGAGTAGGCTATGTTCGCTTAACATGATTTTTATCATTTCTTGTAAGCACATATTTTTTCTCTCAACTACTCTATTTTGTTATGAATTTTTTGAAGTAAAGAAATTATGGTTGTACCCATTTGACTCATAAAAATTTTAAAAATCATAATTTTGGAACTCACCACCATGATCACTATGAATAGATGAAATCATAAAACCCTTTTTATTTTGAATAAGTTTTTAAAATTTTGAAAATATTTAAAGCAATCACTTTTGTATCCCAAGAAGTATATCTAAGTGTATCTACCATAATCATTAACAATTACAAAGGCACATTTACTATCTCCTAGACTTATTGTATCAATTAGTCCAAATAAATCCATATGGATCAATGGTAGTGGTATAGAGGTACTTATTCGATTCTTTGATTTAAACTACTTTTTATTTATTTTCTTAGTTGGCATGTATCATAAACTTTGTCTTCGACAAATTTGATGCTAGGCATTCCTTTTATAAGTTCTATAGTTAAAATTTGAGAGATTAGTTTGATGCTTGCATAACCTAGTCTCCTATGTCAAAACCATGCATCATCGTTTAAAGCTAAAAAATATATTTCATTGTAAAAATTATCAATATTAATAGTATATATATTATTATATTTTAAGACAATCATAGATATATTTTTATGTAGTATTTCAATTATACATGAATTATATTCAAATTTGATGATATATTCTTTATCACATAATTGATTCATACTTAGTAGATTATGCTTTAAACCATCTACTAATAATACATCTTCAATCAAGAGGCTTGACTTGTTACTTATGGTTTATTTTCCAATAATTTTTTTCTTGTTGTCTCCGAATAATGAGCTTAGAGAAGTGTGTTGGATCTCTGGTCATGTGCCTTGAGCATCCACTATCAAGATACCATCTCTTACTCCTAGCTTTTGATTATAAACATATCTACAAGAAAGTGGGTTTTCTTTTAGGTACTCATTTAACTTTGGGTCCCCCATTAATAGATCTACCTATCTTAACTATTGGCATTGAGTTATTTATAGTTTCTTTAGGAACCCAAACTAATTTGTATGGACTATACTTTTTAAATGAACATCTACAAGCATAATGTCAAAATCTATTACAAAAATTATATTTATTTCTGGGTGAAACATGTAATGTGGGTCCTTTAATAAAGAAAGTTGGTTTTTGTTGAGAGTTACTCATAAAGTCAATTTTTTCTTTTCTATGAACATGACCCTTATTAGCAAGGATTATGTTTAAAGATTTGTTACCTATTTTATATTTTTCTAATATTTCTTATAGTAAACTAATTTTTTTCTTAATTGAATCTAACTTTTCACACTTAGTGCAAGGAGCTAATATATAATCATCATACTCATTTTTTAATTTTTTAATTTCACTAGCAAGAGAAGCATGATCATTTTTTAATAGTTTATACTTTTTACTAACTAATTTAAAATCATCAAATACGTCATTAAATATATTGAATAATTCATCATAAGATAAGAAAGATTCGTTTGAGTTACATACCTCATTATCAAATATCATTAATGCGTAATTTGCAACTTCTTCTTTGTTGGTTAGCTCCTCATCTTCGGATGCACTTAAATTATCCCAAGTTACTTTGAATGCTTTCTTTTTCTTTGGCAATTTTTTTTTTACTTAGGGACTTTCATTTTTGAAGTGTCCTAGCTTTTTACATTTATAGCATATCATTGTGTCCTTTTTGGGTTCATTTTTATTCTTAGTATCTTGTTTTGTTTTATTCCATTTTAAGAATTTTTTAAATTTTCTTATAAGAAGTGCTATGTCATCATCATCATCATCATCACTTAAAGTTTTCTTCCAAGTAGTCATCTTTTGTTCTAAGTGTCATGTCCTTCTTGTTCATTGGAAGGTTATTCTCAAATTCATCATGTGCTGCACATGTAACTTCATAGGTCATCAAAGACCCGATAAGTACTTCAAGCAAAAAATTATTCAGGTCTTTTGCTTCTTGTATTGTCGTTACTTTAGGATCCCAACTTTTTATAAGGGATCTTAGTATTTTATTAATAAGTTCAAAAATAGAAAAAAATTTATCAAGTCCTTTTAAATTATCGATGACATCCGTAAAACGGGTGTACGTGTCTCCAATGGTCTCGCTTGATTTCATTTGAAATAACTCATAACTATATACCAAAAGATTATTTTTTGATTCTTTAACCTTACTTGTGCCTTTGAGTGTGTATTAAATATCATACACAGTTTCGCATATAGAAACCCTATTAAATTCATTTTTATCAAGAGCATAAAATAAAGCGTTCATCGCTTTAGCATTCAACGAGATAGTATTCTTCTCCAAATTATTTCATTCGTTCATTAGTTTAGAAGAATTTTAAAAACCACTTTCAATAATATTCCATAAATCAAAATCCATAAAAAGTAAAAAAAAATTCATTTGATTTTTTCAATACGTGTAGTATGTTCTATTGAACATAGGAGGACGAGTGATAGAAAGAATCTCTTGATTGCTAGCAAAAGTCATTTCTCTTATGTGTTAAATCAAATGAGAAAAATCTTGGATCTGATACCAATTGTTATGATTGAAATTGGCACTAAGAGTGGGGGTGAATTAGTGCTTACATAAAAACATCGATGATTTGAAAACTTCATTTGATAAAATCATATTGGAAATGCATTTGAACTTAGAGAAAGTGTGAAGTGGATTAAGCAGACAAATCAGTAAGTAATATAAAGAAAAGGGAAAAAAAAGAGAAGGCACACCAATTTTATAGTGGTTCAGTCATCGTAACTTATGTCCACTCCTGATTCCTCCTCCATTGAGGTCACCAGCCTCCACTATTAATTTTCTTTCAACAGGTAAAGATCAACTACACTCTTACATCTCTATTCTCCTTTTCACAAGTTTAGGAGATAATCTTTATAATTCTCTCAGCCTTCTCTTAAATAGAAATTACATGTAGGGAAGTGGAGGGGAACTCTTAAGGAATTACAACAGTGTTTTCTCACTTAGATCATAAGTTTTTTATTCACTTTTCGTGCACTTTCATGCAGGAAAGAGTGAGGTATTTATAGTCTATAAATGACTTCAAATACATCTAATAACACATCTTCAATTAAGAGGCTTGACTTTTTACCTATGGTTCATTTGTCAATAATTTTTTCCTTGTTGTTGTCTCCGAAAGTTACATATCCTTCATCTTGGCTAGTGAGCTTAGAGAAGTGTGTTGGAACTCCAGTCATGTGCCTTGAGCATCTACTATCAAGGTACCATCTCTTGCTCTTAGCTTTTGATTATAAACATATCTACAAGAAAGTGAGTTTTCTTTTAGGTACCCATTTAACTTTGGTTCCTCATTAATAGATCTACCTATCTTAACTATTGGCATTGAGTTATTTATAGTTTCTTTAGGATCCCAATATAATTTGTATGGACTATACTTTTTAAATGAACATCTATAGGCAGAATATCTAAATCTATCATAAAAATATACCTTTATTTCCGGGTGAAACATGTAATGTGAGTCCTTTAACGAAGATAGTTGGCTTTTGTTGAATGTTACTCATAAAGCTAATTTCTTCTTTTCTCTGAACATGACCCTTATTAGCAAGGATCGTGTTTAAAAATTTGTTACCTATTTTATTTTTTTCGAATATTTCTTATAGTAAACTATTTTCTTTCTTAATTGAATCTAATTTTTCACACTTAGTGCAAAGAGCTAATATATAATCATCATGCTCATTTTTTAATTTTTTAAATTCACTAGCAAGAGAATTTAATTTTTTTCTAAATTTAAATCATCATGCTCATTTTTTAATTTTTTCTAATATATAATCATCAAGCTTATTTTTAATTTTTTAATTTTTTAATAGTTTATACTTTTTACTATCTAATTTAAAATCATCAAATATGTCATTAAATGCATTGAATAATTCATCTTAAGATAAGGAATATTTGTTTGAGTTACATACCTTATTGTCAAATGTCATTAATGCATAATTTATAATTTCTTCTTTGTTGTTTAACTCCTCATTTTCATTCTAAGTTGCTTTTAGCGCCTTCTTTTTCTTTGATAGCTTCTTTTTCACTTGGGGACATTCATTTTTGAAGTGTCCTAGCTTTTTGCATTTATAGTATATCCCTGTATCCTTTTTGGGTAAATTTTTGTTCTCAATATCTTGTTTTATTTTGTTCAATTTTAAGAATTTTTTAAATTTTCTTATAAGAAGTGCTAAGTCATTATCATCATCATCATTTAGAGTTTTCTTCCAAGTTGTCTTCTTTGGTTCTTAGTGTCATGTCCTTCCTGTTCATTAGAAGATTGTTCTCTGTTAGGACCAAGCCGACACGAAGAGAGGGGGTGAATTAGTGCTTACATAAAAATTACGTCGATTCAAAAACTCGTTCAATGTAGAAAAATCATTTCGGTAACGCCCGTATCGGAAAGTATTTAAGCTTGACTTAGAGTAAATGCAAAGTGAAGTAAGCAGCTAAGTAAGCAATAAAAGTAAGCAATAAAGGAAAAGAGCACATCGGTCTTCCTATATCCATTCCCGATTCCTCCTTCGTTGAGGCCACTGATGTACACTATCGGTCTTCCTTCAATGGGTGAAGATCAACTACCCTCTTACAACACATTATCCTTTTTCATAGGTTTAGGAGATAAAAAAATATTTATATGTTACTCTTTTACAAGTAGTCCCTCACACACCTCCCTTAGGACTAACTGTAAGCACTAGGAGGATGGAACTCAAAGTTTTGGCAGAGTTTACTTAATTTTTTTTCTCAAGAATTCTTTATTCTTTCTTGTTGCCCAAGTGAAGTATTTATAGGCCCCAAATGGTTTCAAAAAGGGAGTCAAAAATTTAAATTTCAGGTCTTCCAGGTACGGGCAGTACTATCGCTTGCACTAGCCATACTATCACCTGACACATTGTTATTGGATGGTACCACCACCCAGTCTAGCGATACCACCGCTTGACAGCCTCGGAGATTGTGTTTTTTGAATTATCCAACTCACAAGCGGTTCCACTGCCTATTCTAGTGGTGCCACCGCCTAACCCAACTTTTGGGTCATTGAATTAGCCTCATAATGAGCCCAAATCTATCTCAATTAAGACCTAATTGGCTCTTAATTGAGTTAGCATGATTACACCCAAAGCTAACTCAATTAGTCTCCTAAACTATCAATTTTAGATAAATAATTATAAAGCATAAATTCTTTGTTCAGTATGTCATTGGTTCATCCAACGCTTCATCTAATCCTTCGACACAGAGTCCTCTCCTTTAGCATATTGCCTAATCGTCATGTTGACACCTACAACTTCCGATCTTCTATGTGCAATATCCAATCCTTCGGCTTGATGATTGAATTCATGGCACGAAGCCTTCTGCTAACACATCGAACAATCCTCCGGCTCGACGTCCAATCTTTTGACATGTTCACTCCAATTCAATGCTTAATTCCTCCTGCTTTAATTAATTTTCCTCTCCTTAATCGAAGCTAGTCCTACGTCACTCAAAACATAGATTAAATTACAAACTCATCAATTGATTTCATTATCAAAATTTGATATTCAACATTCTCAAGTTCATCATGTGCTACACATGTCACTTCATAGGTTATCAAAGACTCGATAAGTATTAGGATTGAGTCGGCACTAAGAGAGTGTAATGAGAAAGTAAAGCAAGTAAGAAAGTTTGTAGCAAGGTAAATTGCACAAATAGAAATGCAAACCAGATTTTTATAGTGGTTCGGTCTCATGACCTGCATTCACTCCTCTGATTCCTCTTTCGTCGAGGCCACCAACATCCATTAACGATCTTCCTTCAATGGCCGAAGATCAATTACCCTTTTACACTCTTTCTCCTTTTCACAGGTTTAGGAAACAACCCTTACAACCTCGCTTTCTTAGACCTCACTTCTCTCTTTAGAAGAACTTTTTAAATACTAGGAAGAAGGGACTCTAAATCCTATGAGAGTTTTTAATTTTTTTTTCCTGTTTTTTAACTCAATTTCATGCTCCATTTTTGCTTCTCCATGTAGTAATAGCTGGGGTATTTGTAAACCCTAAATGACTTCAAAATTGGAGCAAAAAAAAAGTCTCATCTTGGGTTTCCCGGGTCCTAGCGGTACCACCACTTGTGCTGGGTAGTACCATTATCTATAGCACTAATACTAGACGGTACCACCACTCAGTTTAGTAGCACTACCGCTTAACACAGTCTAGGAGACTGTGTTTGGATGGTACCACCACCCAATCTGGCAGTACCACCGCTTGACACAATCTTGAAGACTGTGTCTAAGCAATACCATCACCTAATACAATCTTAAAGATTGTGTATGGGCGATACCACCGCCTAGTCTAGTGGTACCACCGCCAAACCCTACTATAGAACCCTGAATGAGCCAAACAATAGGCCCAATTCAGCCTTGATTTAAGCCTAATTGGTCCCTAATTGAGTTGGCATTGTTTCACCCCAATACCGACTCAATTAGACCTAAAACTAAATCGATCTAGACAAATTATTACAAAGCACGAATCATTTGTTGTCTGGCATGTCATTGGTTCTTCTAGCACTTCATCCGATCCTTCGGTGTTTCATCTTTTCCTTCGGTATATTGCCCAATCGGCATGTTGACCTCCGCAACTCTGATTTCCTTGGTGTAATTTTTGCTCTTCTTGGCCCGATGCTCGAATTCGCAGCACGAAGCCTTCTGCCGACACATCAACCGATCCTCTGGCTCAACATCTAATCTTCTGACATGTTCACTCCAGCCCAACGTCTGATTTCTCCTACTTTAATCAATTTACCTCTCTTTGATCGAAGCTAGTCCTGTGTCACTTAAACGCACATTAGATGACAAACACATCAATTGATTTCATCATCAAAATCTGAGATTTAACAATAAGTACTTCAAGCGAAAATTTATTCAGGTCCTTTGCTTCTTGTGTTATCGTTACTTTAGGATCCCAACGTTTTAGAAGAGATCTTAGTACTATATTAATAAGTTTAAAATTAGAAAAACTTTTACCAAGTCCTTTTAAACTATTAACGACATCCGTAAAATGGGTGTATATGTCTCCAATGGTCATACTAGTTTCATTAAAAAAAACTCATATCTATGTACAAAAAGATTAATTTTTTATTCTTTAATCTTTCTTGTGCCTTCGTGTGTGACTTCGAGTGTGTGCCAAATATCATGCACAGTTTCGCATATAGAAACCAAATTAAATTCATTTTTATCAAGAGCACAAAACAAAGTGTTCATTGCTTTAGCATTAAATGAGAAAGTCTTCTTCTCTAAATCATTTCATTCGTTCGTTGGTTTGGAATACTTTTGAGAATCACTTTCAACAATATTTTATAAATCAAAATCCATAAAAAGCAAGAAAATTCTAATTCGAGTTTTTCAATACGTGTAGTTCATCCCATTGAATATAGAAGGACGAGTGATAGAAATACCCTCTTGATTGACAGCAAAGGTCATTTCTCTAGGGTGTTAAATCAAATGAGAAAAATGTTAGCTCTAATACCAACTGTTAGAACCGAAATTGGCACTAAGAGGGGGGGGGGGGTGAATTAGTGCTTACATAAAAACATCGGTGATTTGAAAACTCCATTCGATAAAACCATATCGGAAATGCATTTGAACTTTGAGAAAGTGTGAAGTGGAGTGAGCAGCCAAATCAGTAAGCAATATAAAGAAAAAGGCAAAGAAGAGACTGCACACTAATTTTATAGTGGTTTGGTCATCATGACCTACGTCCACTCCCAATTCCTCCTCCGTGGAGGTCATTGGCCTCCACTATTAATTTTCTTTCAATGGGTGAAGATCAACTACTCTCTTATAGCTCTATTCTCCTTTTTACAGGTTTAGGAGATAATCTTTATAGTTCTCTCAACCCTCCCTTAAACAGAAATTACACTTAGGGAAGAGAAGGGGAACTATCAAGGAATTACAACAACATTTTCTTTACAGTAAAAATTATGTCGGTTCAATACTTTGTTCGATTAAAAATAATTTTGACGAAAATCATTTCAGAGAGATGTTAACTTTAAAAGTACATATAAGAGCATAGTGGATGTAAAGCAAGTAAAGTGTTTTGCAGTTAAAGTAAATTGCTTAAGAGAAACGCAAACCAGATT
Source organism: Musa acuminata AAA Group (assembly GCF_036884655.1). Taxonomy (NCBI): domain Eukaryota; kingdom Viridiplantae; phylum Streptophyta; class Magnoliopsida; order Zingiberales; family Musaceae; genus Musa; species Musa acuminata. The sequence goes on along the minus strand of NC_088333.1, from coordinate 28,243,183 downwards.
TTTATAGTGGTTCGGTCGTTGTGACCTACATCCACTCCGTCGATTCCTCTTTTGTCAAGGCTACCGGCATCCACTATTAGTCTTCTTTCAATGGGCAAAGGCCAACTACCCTTTTATACCCCTCTTCTCCTATTTACAAGTTTAGGAGATAACCTTTTACAACCCTTTTTTACAAGGTATCGCTCTCACACCTCCCTTAGAACTCTCTCTAAGCTTTAGGAGGAAGGAACTCAACTTTCTAAGGTTTACAACGTTAGAATCATAGGATTTTTCTCAATATTTCTTACTTATCTATGCAGAAATAGCTGGGGTATCTATAGACCCCAAATAGATTCAAATTTGGAGCCCAAAATTTAAACTCCCAAAATTTCAGGGTACGGGCGGTACCACCGCCTGCACTGGGCGGTACCACCACCCAGATAGTCTCGAAGACTAAGTCTGGGTGGTACCACTGCTCAGACTGGCAGTACCACCGCCTGACATAGTCTCGGAGACCGTACCACGACGGTTTCACTTGTTTGGTCACTATTTGGGCCTTTCTCTTAGCCTAACACAACCCAAACTTGGTCCAACTATCTACTAATTGGGTTGGCCTAATTCTAATCTCTATTATTTACTAACTATAAATTTTAAGATATTTACTAAGCTAAATAAAGTCCGTAAGTCTTGGTTTCTTCCGGTGAGCTTTTGGCGATCTTCCGATGAATTTCCGACGATCTCTCAACAATGTTCCAATGGACTCCCGACAAGCTTCTGGACTTCATGATGATCTTCTTGGTGAATTCCGATGAGCTTCTTTGGCAAGCTCTTGGACTTCTCGGTTGGTTCCAATAGAACTTCCGACGAACGTCCAGACTTCCGACGAACTCTCGAACTCCCAACGAAATCACGTTCTTGACTCCTGGACTTCATTTTGCTTTATGTCTTGCTATCGTAGTTAATCCTGCATATACAAAAACACACTTTGATCTAGACAATTATTACTAACCATGAAACATGTCGTCTGACATGTTATTTGCCTATTGACGCTTCATTCGATTCTTCAGTGTATCGTCCTCTCTTGTAGCCTATTGTCCAATCAGCCAATTAACCTCTGCAACTCCAATATCCTTGGTGCAATATCCGCTCTTATTAGTCCGATGCACGAAACCATGTCCCGAAGCCTTTTGTCAATGCATCGACCAATCCTTCGGCACGATGTACAATCTTCTAACAAGTTTCTCCAGCCCAACAAGATTCTGTTGAATCTCAGATTTTGATGATGAAACTAATTGATTATGTTTAGATGTTTAACTGCATTTTGAGTGATGCAGGTTTACTCGATCAGGATTAGACAGTTAACACAGGAGGAATTAATATTGCGATAGAGGAGATCACGTTAGGATATTGGACAATAGAAGGCTTCGGACATTGAGCATCGAGCCAAGGAGAGTGGAATTGCGCCAAGGATATCGGGGTTGCGGAGGTCAATCGCTGATTGGGCAACAAGCCGCAAGAGAGGACAATGCGCTGAAGAATCGGATGAAGCGCCAACCAATGACGTGCCGAGCAATAGAATGTCAATTTGCGTTGTAATAATTGTATAGATCGGAGTAGAGTTATGACATGTGTATGCAGGATTAACTATGATAATGATGAAGACATAAAGCGAAACAAAGTGTCAGAGTCAAGCGCGAAGGATTCGTTGGGAGTTCGAGAGTTCGACGGAAGTCCGAAGGTTCGTCGGGAATGCTGCCGGAACTAGCCGAGAATGAGTAGAGAGCTTGCCGAAGGGTTTTTTGGAAGCTCGCCGGAAGGTTTGTGAGAAGTTAATGGAGCTCGCAGAGAAAGATCAGAGCTTGCCGAAGAAGCTCGTCAGAACTCGCCAAGATTAAATCGTGAAGTCTAGGAGCTTGCCGGGAGTCCGCAGAATGGTTTCCGAGAGTTTATCGGAAGACTGCCGGAAGTTCACTGGAAGCTCGCCGGAAGAAGACTTGACTTGCGGACTTTGTAATAGCTTAGGAAATATCTTTAAATTCATAGTTAGCACGTTAATTAGGGTTAGGATTAGGTGTTAATCCTATAACCCAAGTAGGGGCTAATTGGGCCCGAGTTCAGACTAGGTTGGGCCAAGTTTGGAGCCCAACCAGTGAGCTGAAATAGTGTAGGCGGTGGCACTGCCCAGCACCCGAGAGGTTCGGCGGTGGCACCGCCAATACACTGTCATTGTCAGACACAAACAAGCAGTGGCACCGCCAACCTCGGAAACCCAAGAGAATTCAAAATTTGGAGCCCAAATTTGAATCCTCTTAGGGCCTATAAATACCCCTTAATTATCAGCTGAGAGAACAACCTTTGAGAAGTTAGAGATTGAGATAAAGCCTTAGCAAAGTCTTTAGCAAGTCTTGTTTTCAATAGTTTAAGTGTTCACCTCCCTCATTCTCTTTGAAAATCTGTAAGAGTGTGAATCACTTATAAAAGGTTGTAAGAGGGGTATTTGTCCTTCCTCTTCAAAGTGATTTGCTAGTAGAAGTTGGAAGCCTTATCGAAGAAGGCTTCGCAAGTGGATGTAGATCATTTGACCGAACCACTATAAAATTGGTGTGTTCTCTGGTTTGCATTTACTTATTGCTATTTACCTTACTGTAAACCTTCATACATGCTTTACTTCCTCATTACTTTTGCTACACACCTTTACGAACACGCTTTCAAGTTAAGCACTTTCGAGTTTGTTTTTTATCGTACGAAAGATTTTCTAAAACCGACGTTTTAATCCGCTGCACTAATTCACTCCCCCCCCTCTTAGTGCCACTCTGATCCTAACAATTGGTATCATAGCCCGGTATTTCTCATTTCGGATTTACACCCGAGAGAAATGGCTCTTCATAGCTTTCAAGATGGCTTATCGGTTGTTCGTCCACCGTTGTTTAACGGATTGGAGTACACTTATTGAAAAACTCGAATGAGAGTTTTCTTGATTTCTATGAATTTGGATTTATATAATATTGTTGAAAATGGTTTTCAACTCTCCTCTAAACCGATGAACGAATGGTCAAATTTGGAGAAGAAGTATTTTTCTTTAAACGCAAAGGCTATGAATGCCTTATTTTGCGCTTTGGACAAAAATGCTAGTCATAGGTGCCCAGCAAGCCAATCACGTGAGTGATGGCACGTGTGACTTGATACAGAATCTTTTTGCTTATTATATTTTGGTGTATATCACTTTATAACTATTGCATAAATGCATATATATATTGTGATGTCCTTGGATTTGTGCAATGGGAATCGGATCGTGATGAGATCACGATAATGAGATCAATTCACCTTTAAACACATATCCTAAATAATCCCGGTCATAGGTTACTCGAGAGGGACATCGTGATAACCGGATAGACTGGTGTGCTATATACCCGTCCATATGATGGATGCAGCTGGTCTCATAGCTGCTCGTGTAGGGACACTAGGGATACAATACAGGTGCTCATTGGAGAATGAGTTCACTGATTGATCCGCTTACGGAATGTTGGATGGTTGATGATGCCTTATTGTCAGACAGCGATTTCATAGTCCTAGTGGTGTATCTGGTCCTTAGACTTGAGACACCAAGGATGTCCTGTATGAGCACTCTACTCTTTGATACCAGACTTATAGGTTTGGCTGTCCCAGATCTAGTACAGTTGGTCATTGGGAGTGGTAGTCGACCTTACGAGGGCTATTGAGTGTCGATAGAGGATCATCTACTCTCGGCGTCATGAGAGGAATATCCCATGTGTTCTTGCTCAGACAAATCCCTGGCCAGGGTCATTTGGGTTGAGAGAGAAAGAGTTCTCTAGGAGAATCCGATTAGAGCGAGACTTAGGTAGAAACCGTATGGGTCTGACAACACCATGCTCGATATACGGTCTCTGGGATATTAGATGGATGAGGGACTATAGGTACATGGTAACTGAGGAAAGACATGTCCAATGGATTGGATTCCCCTGTATCGTCTGGGGACTACGGCGTAGTGGCCTAGTACGTCCGTAGTCGATGAGTCGAGTGAATGATTACAGAGATAATAATTCACTGAGTTAGAAGGAGTTCTAATAGGTATGACTCACGGCCAGCTCGATATTGGGCCTAGAGGGTCACACACATATAGTAGGCATTGCGATGAGTAGAGGTTTGGATATGAGATATCCGACGGAGCCCTTGTCTTATTGGATGCAGATCCAATACCCACTAGGGAAGGACCCATTAGGGTTTGACACGGGATCTCTATAAATAGGAGGGATTCACAGCCTCATAGGCTAGAGTCTTTGCTTGCCCTTCCTATTCTCCTCTCTCTCTCCACCTCAGAGTAGGCCTGGAGTTTTGAGGAGCATCGTCGCAACCCTACTATGTGGATCACCGCTAGAGAGGAAGACGCTTGACCTCCTTCACCCTCTCCTAAAGATCTGCAAGGAAACAGGGATATACGATCTCCCTAGGTAACACAATCTCTATACGCAGTCTTGTGTTTTGCGGATTTTGCACACCAATCTTCGCACGACGACGAACATCCTTTTGGGAATCGGGGATTTTTGTTTTCTTGTTCTTCCGCTGCGCATATGATATCGCCCCCCATGATTTCCCAACAGTGGTATCAGAGCCAGGTTGTTCGTGCGAATGATTGGTTTTGAACTGCGTGTGTTGTGTTTAGGAAGAATATTGACGTCAAAATCGTTGACGCAAAAGCGAGGAAGGGCAGCAACAGTTGCTGCCCTCGATCTGCATGCCTGCAGCCACCTGCAGCGGCAGCGGCAACCGCAGCCAGGCAGCACAACGCCGTCGCATCCGCAAGCACTGTGCCTGCAGCAGTCGGCCGGCGGTCTGCTTGCAGCAGGCTTGCTGCTGGCAGCCCACGGGCAGAGGCGCCTGTCGCCGCTACTCCCGCGGGCAAAACCCCCCCACAAGGGCGGTCGCCCGGCGGTACAGCACCGTCTACGAAGGCAGCGACGCCCGAAGGGGGCACCCACCCGCAGTGGCATCGCCGCCAGCGAGCGTGCCGCCTGTAGGCGAGGGCAGTGCCATCGCCCCGCCGCACAGGCCGCCGCCGGCAGGGTGGCGACGGCGGCAGCAGCGAAAAGGGGAAAGGGTATTAGGATTTTTGGACAAAAGATAGTTTTGCCCCTCAGAATTTGAGAAATTCCAGTTTCTATCTTTTGTCCAAATTACGAAAATACCCTTAGGAATTGAGAAATTCCCTACATGTCCCTTATTTCAGAAAAATATTAATTAATTAAAAGGTTTAGTTGATTATTATTTTTATTATTATCTAGTAATCCTACATGATGATGATTATTTATACATGTGATGTATGATGTGTGGACGGATGATCATGGACCGTGTGATGTGTATACTTGTGATTATTATTATTGAGGTCTGCGAACCTCCATTATATTTCTCGTTTATTGTCGGGCCTATGTGCCTATGATTAAGTTGTAATCACATGAGGAGGCGTAGTGGGAGCGTGGATGCGATAGCGGGACCCACGAAACGGACGATCGTGATGCATAGAGATGCATCAAGATGTCGACGGAACCGACGAGGACGAGATGGACGATCACAGGGCATGGAGATGCACCGTTGCACACATAGATCTTGATGTGAGTGATTAGGCCTACTGGCTCAGGCCTAATCATATTAGGTTGTGGTCCATGATCATCTGATGTGATTGCTTATACACATACTAGATATGTATATATATTTGCATGCGATGTAGATATATATTAAATATGTATATGTGTGACATGTCATATTAGGAGACCAAATTATAGAAACATCTCTCGATAATATTAAGTCGGTAAACGTGAGGCAATTAGATTGACCCACGTGGCCTTCCATCGTTATGAGTAGGAACCGATTCCCGGTGTAGGTTGAGTTGGTCGAGTCCCTCGAGACTCACCTATATCGCGATTCGCTATCTTGCTTACGACATAGAGATGTCACTGGTGACCTGAGGGCATGGTATGCTTGGTCGAGTCCCTCGAGGGTATATCATCAAATCAGACTCATCTTGTAACGAAGGTGTTGACTTAACCGAGCATCATGGTTGGTCGAGTCCCTCGAGGCCATGGTGATTCGGAGGCCGAACAGGACGGGAATCACAAGGAGTTGTGATCAGCAAGAGTTGCCTACCTTTTAGGCTTAGTGTGATTGGTCGAGTCCCTCGAGGTTACACTAAGACGCTGATTGGATCCTGATCCCCACTAGAAGTCTGCTGGAGACTTCCGTTTCACGTGCTGAGGGTGTCGCGTGACTCGTTAGTAAAATAGTGGGAGCATATTAAGATAGAAGTCCATATCTTGATAGTTTATTTCTTGCAAAATCTGCATGTTATTCATTTCTGCTACATCTTTATTTTCAGAAAATGTCGCTTTCAAATCCCTTACGTGGCATACTTGATGTTAACCGCCTCACTGGTCCAAATTATACGGATTGGCTCCGTAACTTGAGAATTGTTCTCATAGCGGAGAAAATCGTGTACGTCCTTGATACAGTGATGCCTACGCCCGAAGAAGGGGCAAGCGAGGATGAGATCGCTCGCTACGTGAAGTACATTGATGACTCCACTCTTGCTCAGTGCTATATGTTAGGCTCTATGACTCCAGAGTTACAGAGACAACATGAAAAGATGGATGCCAGATCCATTCTCCTACATGTCCGTAAATTGTTTGAGGAACAGGGAAGGACTCAACGATATGAGATATCCAAGAGCCTTTTCCGTGCTAGGATGACTGAGGGGACACCGGTTCAGAACCATGTCCTAAAGATGATTGAGTGGATAGAGAAACTCACAGGTCTAGAAATGGTCCTAGAGGATAACTTGTGTGTGAACATTGTGCTTCAGTCCCTACCAGATTCCTTTTCACAGTTCATAATGAATTTTAATATGAACAAGCTTGAGGTGACTCTCCCAGAGCTCCTCAATATGTTGAGGGAGGTAGAGAGTACTATTAAGAAAGAGAAGCCAGTTCCCTACACTGGTAAGACCATAAAGAAAAGGAAAGTAGAAAGGTCCCTTAAGAAGGGAAAGGGCAAGGGCAGACCAGGTAAAGCAAAGGTTGCTAAGAAAGACCCAGCAAAGGACAAAGGCTAGTGCTTCCACTGTAGTAAAGATGGGCATTGGAAGAGAAACTGCAAAGAGTACCTTGCAGAAAGGGCGAAACAAAAGCTTGATGAAGCTTCAGGTACATTCATGATCAGTCTCCATTTGTCAGACTCTTATGATAACACATGGGTATTGGATACCGATAGTGCTTATCATATATGCAATTCGTTGCAGGTTCTGGCAAGGCCTAGGAGACTAGAGAGAGGCGAGATGGACCTCAAGATGGGTAATGGAGCAAAAGTTGCTGTATTAGCTGTTGGCGAGGTCGCCCTACATCTGCCTAGTGGAGCTTTTATTGTATTAGATGCATGTTATTTTGTTCCTTCTATTATCAAAAACATAATCTCCATTTCATGTTTAACAGTTAGTGGATATAAATTTGTTTTTTAGAACAATGGTTGTTCGATATTATTAGATGATAAGATCATCACGAAAGGAACATTGCATAATGGTTTATTTATGTTAGACACCACTCCACATATCATGAATGTAAATGTGTCCAAAAGGAAACGAGATGAGTTGAACAGTGCATACCTATGGCATTGTAGGCTAGGTCACATCCATGAAAGAAGGATTCAAAAGTTGCTAAATGATGGATATCTAGATCCATTCGACTATGTGTCATATGCAACTTGTGAGCCTTGCATTCGTGGAAAACTGACCAAATCTCCGTTTAGTAGAACTGGAGAGAGAGCCAATCAGTTGTTGGAACTCATACATAGTGATGTATGTGGACCCATGTCAACTCATGCCATTGGAGGTTACTCCTACTTCATTACATTTACTGATGATTTCTCAAGGTATGGATATGTGTACTTAATGAAGTATAAGTCCGAGGCCTTTGAGAAATTCAGAGAGTATAAGAATGAGGTGGAGAACTAGACTGGAAAGAGTATCAAAACTCTTCGATCAGATCGAGGAGGTGAATACTTAAGTACAGAGTTTACTCAGTTCCTCAAGGACCATGGGATATTATCCCAATGGACACCTCCTTACACACCTCAGCTCAATGGTATCTCTGAAAGGAGAAATCGTACGTTATTAGATATGGTACGGTCCATGATGAGTTTCGCTGACCTACCCATCTCATTCTAGGGATATGCCCTAGAAACCGCAGCTTACCTTCTGAACAGAATTCCAACTAAGTCGGTAGTGTCTACACCATATGAGATATGGAAAGGGAAGAAGCATGATCTTAAGGTTGTTAAGATTTGGGGCTGCCCTGCCCACATTAAAAGATACAACCCCGATAAGTTAGAATCATGGACAGAGCGATGCAAATTTGTGGTACACCCCAAGGAAACTTGTGGGTATTATTTCTATCATCTCGAGGATCAAAAGGTCTTTGTAGCTAAGAGAGCAGTGTTCCTTGAGAAGGAACACATTCTTGACGGAGACAGTGGGCGAATGATAGAATTGAGCGAGGTTGGAGAACCAAGCTCAAGCACCACTCTATAGCCCGAGTCTGTTCAGGTACCTAATACACAATTTTCAACTTTACGTAGGTCTGATATCACATCCTCCTGAGAGATATGTGGGACATATTAGAGGAGAGGATGTTGAGGATATTGATCCTCAGACCTACAAGGAGGCTATTATAAGTATAGACTCCGGAAAGTGGAAAGAAGCCATGAATTCTGAGATGGATTCTATGTACTCCAATAAGGTTTGGAACCTAGTTGATGCGCCTGAAGGTATTGTACCCATCGGTTGCAAGTGGATCTTTAAGAAAAAGATCGGAGTAGATGGAAAGGTAGAGACCTATAAAGCAAGGCTAGTGGCTAAGGGGTATCGTCAAAGGCAAGGTGTTGACTACGACGAAACTTTCTCACCCGTAGCAATGCTAAAATCCATCAGAATTCTATTGGCTATTGCAGCACACTATGATTATGAGATCTGGCAGATGGATGTGAAAACCGCATTCCTCAACGGGAACCTCGAGGAGGAGGTGTATATGATGCAACCTGAGGGATTCGTGTCCAAGAACTGCCCAGATAAGGTGTGTAGGTTGCTTAGATCCATTTATGGACTAAAGCAAGCTTCCCGAAGTTGGAACATAAGATTTGATGAGGCAATCAGATCTTATGACTTCGTTAAGAACGAAGATGAGCCTTGTGTATACAGAAAGGTAAGTGGGAGCGCTATCACCTTTTTGGTGTTATATGTGGATGACATCCTCATCATTGGGAATGACGTAGGAATGCTATCCACAATAAAGACTTGGTTATCTAGACACTTCTCCATGAAGGACTTAGGGTAAGCATCTTATATCTTGGGGATTAGAATCTATAGAGATAGATCCAAGAGGATGCTTGGCTTGTCCCAGTCCAGGTACATCGAAACTATTGTCAAAAAGGTTTGGCATGGAAAATTCCAAGAGAGGTCTCATACCGATGAGACATGGGATATCGCTTTCTACGAGTATGTCCCCAAAGACTCCAGAAGAAAGGGCGAACATGGATATGATACCTTATGCCTCAGCAATAGGGTCTATCATGTATGCCATGCTATGTACTAGGCCTGATATAGCGCATGCTCTGAGTGTCACGAGCAGGTATCAGGCGAATCCAGGCTTGGAGCACTGGAAAGCAGTAAAGTGTATCCTTAAGTACTTGAGAAGGACTAAGGATCTTTTACTAGTATATGGAGGTAATAGCCTTAAGGTTGAAGGCTACACTGACTCAAGTTTTCAGTCCGATATCGATGATAGCAAGTCGAATTCAAGGTATGTGTACACCTTGAATGGAGGAGCAGTATGTTGGAAGAGTTCCAAGCAAGATACCACTACTGACTCGACCACAGAGGCGGAGTACATTGCTGTATTAGATGAAGCAAAGGAGGGAGTCTGGGTGAAGATGTTCATCACAGATTTGGGAGTCGTTCCGAATAGCGAGAAGTCGACTTCCTTATATTGCGACAACTATGGGGCGATTACTCAAATAAGGGAACCCGAGTCTCATCAGAAGTGTTCTGAGGAGGTTCTAGCTTATCAGAGAGATCGTAACCCGAGGAGATGTAGCAGTGGAAAGAGTTCCATCTGAAGATAACATTGCAGATCCACTAACAAAGCCGTTGTCTCAGATTGACTTTGAGCATCACATGAGTCTGATGGGGATCAGACACATAGGTGATTGGCTTTAGCTCAAGTGGGAGGTTGCTAGTCATAGGTGCCCAGCAAGCCAATCACGTGAGTGATGGCACGTATGACTTGATACAGAATCTTTTTGCTTATTATATTTTAGCGTATATCACTTTATAACTATTGCATAAATGCATATATATTTTGTGATGTCTTTGGATTTGTGCAATGGGAATCGGATCGTGATGAGATCACGATAATGAGATCGATTTACCTTTAAACACATATCCTAAATAATCCCGGTCATAGGTTACTCGAGAGGGACATCGTGATAACCGGATAGACTAGTGTGCTGTATACCCGTCCATATGATGGATGCAGCTGGTCTCATAGCTGCTCGTGTAGGGACACTAGGGATACAATACAGGTGCTCATTGGAGAATGAGTTCACTGATTGATCCGCTTACGGAATGCTGGATGGTTGATGATGCCTTATTGTCAGACAGCGATTCCGTAGTCCTAGTGGTGTATCTGGTCCTTAGACTTGAGAAACCAAGGATGTCCTGTATGAGTGCTCCACTATTTGATACCAGACTTATAGGTTTGACTATCCTAGATCTAGTACAGCTGGTCATTCGGAGTGGTAGTCGACCTTACGAGGGCTATTGAGTGTCGATAAAGGATCATCCACTCTCGGTGTCATGAGAGGAATATCCCATGTGTTCTTGCTCAGACAAATCCCTAGCTAGGGTCATTCGGGTTGAGAGAGAAAGAGTTCTCTAGGAGAATCCGATTAGAGCGAGACTTGGGTAGAAACCGTATGGGTTTGACAACACCATGCTCGATATACGGTCTTTGGGATATTAGATGGATGAGGGACTATAGGTACATGGTAACTGAGGAAAGACATGTCCAATGGATTGGATTCCCCTGTATCGTCTGGGGACTACGGCGTAGTGGCCTAGTACGTCCGTAGTCGATGAGTCGAGTGAATTATTATAGAGATAATAATTCACTGAGTTAGAAGGAGTTCTAACAGGTATGACTCACGGCCAGCTCGATATTGGGCCTAGAGGGTCACACACATATAGTAGACATTGCGATGAGTAGAGGTTCGGATATGAGATATCCGACGGAGCCCTTGTCTTATTGGATGCAGATCCAATACCCACTAGGGAAGGACCCATTAGGGTTTGACACGGGATCTCTATAAATAGGAGGGATTCACAGCCTCATAGGCTAGAGTCTTTGCTTGCCCTTCCTATTCTCCTCTCCCTCTCCACCTCAGAGTAGGCCTGGAGTTTTGAGGAGCGTCGTCGCAACCCTGCTGTGTGGATCACTGCTAGAGAGGAGGACGCTTGACCTCCTTCACCCTCTCCTAAGGATCTGCAAGGAAACAGGGATATACGATCTCCCTAAGTAACACAATCTCTATACGCAGTCTTGTGTTTTGCGGATTTTGCGCACCAATCTTCGCACGACGACGAACATCCTTTTGGGAATCGGGGATTTTTGTTTTCTTGTTCTTCCGCTACGCATATGATGTCGCCCCCCATGATTTCCCAACAAAAAAATGAGTTCAATCGGGTTTCTTTGTGCGAAACGACTTTCAACATATGACACACTCTTGAAATCACACACGAAGGCACTTCTAGAGTTAAAGATTCGAAAATCAACTTTTTAATGCATGATTTTGAGCTTTTTCGAATGAAGCCGAGTGAAATCATTGTTGACATGTACACCCGTTTTACGGATGTCGTCAATGGTTTAAAAGCTCTTGGAAAATGTTTCTCGAATTTTAAACTTGTTAGTAAAGTTTTACGATCACTTTCTAAAGCTTGGGAATCAAAAGTAACGGCAATAAAAGAAATAAAAGATTTAAATATTTTTTCACTTGAAGAACTTATCGGCTCATTGATGACATATGAAATGGTCCGCAATGCACATGATGAACACGATGAGCACTTGAACCACCTTCCAAAGAATAGGAAAGATTTCGAACTCCGGACAAATAAATACCACTTGAGCGATGACTCAAGTGATGAGGACAATGATGAACTTGAACTTCGAACACTAAATCTTAATAAGTTCATTAAACAAAAATCTAAAATAAATAATGAACTTGAATGGAGGAAGAGGCCAAAGAAGAGAAAGGCAACCAAGGATGAATCAAGAACTTCCAAAGGTGAAACGGCGAATTGGCCTTTGACGGGCTTCGACTATAAGGTAAGTAACTCAACTCTCGTGAATTATTTTGAAATTACTTGATGTTTTCCATGATGCATTTTCTCTTTTCTTTTTTTTGAATAATTATTTTTCTTGAAAATTATTTGTTTTATGTTAATAGAATAAAATTATAGATTTAAATGATCATATATATGTGCTTGAGAAGCAAGAATGTGTATTTTGATGATTTTCATATTGACTTTCAATGATGATGCATGGTTTTTATATGGAAGGTTTGATTTTTTTTATGAAACTTGTCTTTAGTTTTCAAACATGATGTATGTTTTTGACATAAGAACAAAACTTGAGCATGCTAATATAAATTCAATCACATAAATTAAAACTAAAGAAGTTTTAGTTATCTATAAGAATCATTCAAAATTATGTTCAATGAAACCATTGCATAATGATGTAATGAAAATATTAAACATTTTGAAACCATGTTTTAGTGTCATGCATAATGATCATGCTTAATAAATTTTGAAATTATGCATGATGAATCTTGTGATTTATGGATTATTGATTTTTACCATAATGAAAGTGCCTTATTAATCTTTGTTGTAATAAATCTTACACTTTCGGTTTTAAACATGATACATGTTTTTATTTGGTATAAGTGAAATAAAATCATATGAATTGAAACAACTAAAAAGAAAAAAATATTTTTTCCTTGAAAAATTATTTTTCTCTATCCTATTGATCTTGATGTTTATTATGATAAATCTATGTATACCATTTTGAATCTCTTGAAAGTAATGTTGAGATTTTGATGAATTTGATGATTTGAATTTGAATGAGTTTGTATTCAAATTATGATCTTGATTTCTTGGATTTATTACTTGATTTTCTTTTAAAACAAGATCTCTTCTTTGTACTCCTATGATTTTTCTTAATATTTTATTTAAAGAAGATATTTGATAAAATGAATCATGTCTTTTGTAATTCAAGAGGTCTTATCTTTCATGACATGATGCCATTGGATTTATGGCTTGTATGCCTTGAAATAATTAAAATATTATGCACTATTTTGTTCTTCCCTTATTCTTTCTTGTTTACAATGATAAAATGGGAAAAAGTTATGATCATGCATGGCAGGATGCAATTTGATAGATTAATACCATGATGATTTGAAATGTTTATGATTTGGAATGATGCATATGTTTTTTATTATGATGATATATATGATGTATTGCATATGATGTATATCATGAACGCTTTAAATGATAAATGTTTGGTACCAACAATCATGAAGTGATAAATACTTAAAAATATTGATTTAATGTTCGGTATCATGAATACTTTATTATCATACATGAAAATAGTGATAAATATTTTAAAAATAAATATTTGTATCATGTTAGATGATTTTACATTTTGTGCATGATGAGTTATAGTGATGATTGAAACAATGATTGAAATAATATGAATGATGATTTGGAATCATGCATATAATGATGAGTTTATATGTTTTAAAATTATATATGATGATTTGATATTATGTATGCAATACTTTAACGTATGATAATGATGCACGCAATGATGAAATATTCATGATAAAATTATTATTTTGATAGTCATGACTTGAATCTTTCTTTCCTTTTGCTAATGACAAAGGGGGAGAAAGAGTTGCTAATGTGCTCTCTTGAATTGATGTAAAGGATCATCTCAAAAATAAATTAATTAGCTTGCACAAGTCAAGAAAATATAAAAACTTGCTTACTTTCTTGCACATCTAAAGAGAAGATGCAAATGTAATACTTCCCAAATTGTTTGCTTGCCTCATGTAAAATATTGTCCCTTGCTAGGTTGGCATTTTACTAAGGAAGCAAATATGACACTTCTCAAAAGAGAAGAAAGAGCTTGCTTTCTTGAACATTTTTAATTTGCTAGCTAGCATAATGTACAATTTGCTATCTTGAACATTACAAAGAAATGCTATTATGCACATCGCAAAGAAAAGCAAATATGCTAACTTGCAAATCTTTAAATATGCTAGCTTGTATGTAGTAAAACTTGCATATCGTAAAAATTGCTAGCTTGTAGAGAAGCAAACAGTTGCTATCTCACAATTGCATGATGATAAAACTTGATATTATATTTTTTTCATACAATGTATTGAACTTTTTATCTCTAAACACTTGATACTTGGAATATTTTAAAATGTGATCTTGATAAGAATGTTTCAAGTTGCTCTTTGTGCTATATCTTTTCAAATGAATCATGAGCCTTGATATCATATATTTCATAATATAGAAATAACAAGATTTCTTTGCCTTGTATGTCTTATGTGATGATTGTACATCAATTTGCTTTATTATGAATTATATGAATCTTGATCGTGAACTTGTTAAGAAGAATTTTAATGAACCATGAATCATATTTTTGGTATTCATAAATTATTCCTTATTGATATATTTCATGAATTCTTTGCATATTTAGCTTGTTGAATGGTTGAAATTTTTAGCCATTGAGTCCTCCCTTTCTTTTTGACTTTGATAAAGGGGGAGAAGGTTTTGCTAGCTTGTGCATTGAAAATGAAAGTAAACTTCGTAGCATTCTAAGGAAGTAAAACTTGCAAGCTTGCACTTCTCAAAAAGAGAAGAAAGATCTTGCCTATCAAAAGAAGCAAAAAGTGCAAAACTTAGAAAACTTACAACAAAATTGCTCTTGCCATGCTTTGTATCAAAAATAGGTTGATATCCTTAAAAACATCGCATTAAATTTTTTAGTGTATCGCAATGTATCACATGTATCACAAATTGAAATTTTTGAGAATATTATCATATCATATTTAACAATTGATATCTTTCATTGATATGATAAATTATCATCTCATGATGTATCGCATAATGATATCATGATTTGCGATTGTATCATATGATCCTTGGTGAATTTTCACATTGATATCCTTCATGAAATTATTTCTTTGCATTATTATCTTATATGCATCATGTGATGATTGAAATATTGATTGATGCAAAGTTGATGTAAAAGTCTAAATCATTGGTTCCTCTCCTTCTTTTTGACATTGACAAAGGGGGAGAAAGTTATTGCTAGCTTGCACACTTGAATGAAGAATTTGCTAGCTCGATCATTGTAATGAAGAAATTTGCTATATCAAACATCATAAATATTGTTACTTGCAAAGAAAAGCAAAGTGCAATCTTGCACAAAAATTCAAGTGTTGAATTGCCATGATTGAACTTAAGAATCTTACTATGCTTTTGTGCTTATATGTTATGAAGAAAATCTAGCTTCATGTTACAAAAACTTGAATATCTTTTAAAATAGCTAGAGCTACTTCTCCTTTTTGTTGATGACATAGGGAGAAGTATATTGATGACTTCATGCATTGAATTGAATATTTTATATATATTTTCATGACGGTTTAAATATTTTTCATAACATGTGATGAATGTTACTTGGATTTGGGATAATCCAAGTGTTCTATCAATGGCATATTGATAGGGAGAGTTTGGTTAAACTTTGGGGAGTTAAGGTTAACTCCGTTAGTCATTAATTAGTTGTCATCATCAAAAAAAGGGAGAGATTGTTAAATCTTAAATTTTGATGATAAAACTAATTGATTATGTTTATATGTTTAACTGCATTTTGAGTGATGGAGGTCTACTCGATCAGGATTAGACAGTTAACGCAGGAGGAATTGACGTTGCGCTGGAGGAGATCACGTTAGGATATTGGACGGCAGAAGGCTTCGGACGTTGGGCATCGGGCCAAGGAGAGCGAAATTATGCCAAGGATATCGGGGTTGCGGAGGTTAACCATTGATTGGGCAACAAGCCGCAAGAGAGGACGATGCATTGAAGAATCGGACGAAGCACCAACTAATGACGTGCCGGGTAATAGAATGTCAATTCGCGTTGTAATAATTATCTAGATCGGAGTAGAGTTTTGGCCTATGTGTACAGAATTAACTATGATAACGATGAAGACATAAAGCGAAACAAAGTGTCGAAGTCAAGCGCGAAGGATTCGTTGGGAGTTCGAGAGTTCGACGGAAGTCCGAAGGTTCGTCGGGAATGTTGTCGGAACTAGCCGAGAATGAGTAGGGAGCTTGCCGAAGGGTTTTTCGAAAGCTCGCCGGAAGGTTCATAAGAAGTTCGCAGAGCTCGCCGAGAAAGATCAGAGCTTGCCGAAGAACTCATTGAAACTCGCTAAGATCAAATCATGAAGTCTAGGAGCTTGCCGGGAGTCCGCAGAATGGTTTCCGAGAGTTTATCGGAAGACCGCCGGAAGCTCGCTGGAAGAAGTCTTGACTAGCGGACTTTGTAATAGCTTAGGAAATGTCTTTAAATTCATAGTTAGCATATTAATTAGGGCCCGAGTTCAGACTGGGTTGGGCCAAGTTTGGAGCTTAACCAGTGAGCTGAAATAGTGTAGGCGGTGGCACCGCCCAGAACCCGAGAACTGAGCAGTGGCACCGCTGGACTGAGCGGTGGCACCGCCCAGCACCCGAGAGGTCCAGCGGTGGCACCGCCAGTACATTGTCAGTGTTAGATACAGACAGGCGGTGGCACCGCCACCGACAGGTGGTGGCACTACCAGCCTCGAAAACCCTAGAGAATTCAAAATTTGGAGCCCAAATTTGAATCCTCTTATAGCCTATAAATACCCCTCAATTCTCAGCTGAGAGAACAACCTTTGAAAAGTTAGAGATTGAGATAAAGCCTTAGCAAAGTCTTTAGTAAGTCTTGTTTTCAATAGTTTAAGTGTTCACCTCCCTCATTCTCTTTGAAAATATGTAAAAGTGTGAACTACTTGTAAAAGGTTGTAAGAGGGGTATTTGTCCTTCCCCTTCAAAGTGATTTGCTAGTAGAAGTTGGGAGCCTCATCGAAGAAGGCTTCGTAAGTTGATGTAGGTCATTTGACTGAACCATTATAAAATTGGTGTGTTCTCTAGTTTGCATTTATTTATTGCTATTTACCTTACTACAAACCTTCATATGTGCTTTACTTCCTCATTACTTTTTCTACACACCTTTATGAACACACTTTCAAGTTAAGCACTTCCGAGTTCGATTTTTATCGTACGAAAGATTTTCCAAAACCGATGTTTTAATCTACTGCACTAATTCACCCACCCCCCCCCCCCCCCCCCTTCCCTCTTAGTGCCGCTCCGATCCTAACAGATTCTTCCTGCTTTAAATGTCTCTTCCTCACCGAAGTATCCTGCATCACTCAAAATGCATATCAAATCATAAACACTTATCAATTGGTTTCATCATCAAAATACGAGATTCAACAATCTCCTTCTTTTTTTTTTATGACAACCAAATGATGACGGAGTTAACCTTAACTCCACCTATCAATATGTCATATTGATAGAACCTTGAATTCAAGCTGAATTCAAGTCATTGCAAATTTCATCATGAATATTTGCAACACGTCATCATGCATAACATGATTATACTTCTCCCCCTTTCTCATCAACAAAAAGGAGAAGTGTAACTTTCAAGTGTTTGGATATAATATCAAATCATTGTATACTAAACATAATCTTCAGTTTTATCATCGTGCAAGCTAGCAATAATTTTATAATATTTTAAAACATACAAGCTAGCACTTTTGAGATGTTCAAGAATGCAACTCTTACTTCTTGAAATATACAAGTTTGTAAGTTTTGTTAGATGTGCAAGTTAACATTTTTTGCTTCTTGAGATAGGCAAGATAGCACTTCTTGGTGATGTTTAAGATAGCAAGTTCTACATCATACTATTGAATCTCGGATTTTGATGATGAAGTCAATTGTCATTTGTTGTCTAATCTATGTGTTGAGATAAGTGTGCAGGATTAACTACGATGAAAGTTAGACAAGCAGCAGGAGTTGCGCCGGAGTCAAGTTCATGATCACGTTGGGAGTTCGAGAGTTCAACGGAAGTTAGGACGGTCGTCGGAGGTTCTGCGAGAACAGATCCGAAAAGTCCAGAAGCTTGCCAAGCGAAGCTCGTCAGAACTCGCCAAGTGGATCGTCGCAAAGTCCAGGAGTTTGCCGGAAGTCCGCAGAAGAATCTCCGAGGGTACATCGGTTGATCGACGGAAGTTCGCCGGAAACTCGCCGGAAGAAGCGATTGACGCATCGGAGCAAAGCTGCAGAAATTGTCTTAGATTTAATCGTAGTTAGCACGTTGATTAAGTTGGAAAATGGGAGGTGATCCCATTAGCTTAATCTTGGGGCAATTGGGCCCCTGAAAAGAATGAAATTGGGCCGAATGAAGCTAACCATTCGGACCTTGATTGCACCAGGAGGTGCAACCGCCTAGGCCAGGAGGTGGCACCGCCTGGGCTAAGTCTCCCAGCGAGACTGGGCGGTGCAACCTCCCCAGCCAGGAGGTGGCACCGCCTGAGCTCAGTCTTCGAGCAAGACTGGGCGGTGCAACCTCCCTAACAGAGAGGTGGCACCGCCTGAGCTCAGTCTTCGAGCAAGACTGGGCGGTGCAACCTCCCTGACAGAGAGGTGGCACCGCCTGAGCTCAGTCTTCGAGCAAGACTGGGCGGTGCAACCTCCCTGACAGAGAGGTGGCACCGCCTGAGCTTGGTCTTCGAGCTCTGCCAGGCGGTGCAACCTCTCCAGTCAAGAGGTGCAACCGCCTGATCCCGAAATTCCGGGATTTGATCGTTTTGAGCTCCAAATTTGAATTGGGTTGGGGCCTATAAATACCCCACCCATTCAACACTGAAAGGATACAGATCCACACCGAATTCTTGATCTTTTCAGTGATTCTAAGAGCTCAAACTTGTGTAAAGTCCAAAAGTTCTCTTCTCTTCTGTTCTTCAAGTCTTGAGTTGTAAAGAGAGGAGAGAAAGGATCTGTAAGGGTTGTCTCCTGAGCCCATCAAAAGGAGAGAAATTGTAAAATGGCAGTTGGCCTTCGCCCATTGAAGGAAGGCACCTAGTTGACGTCGGTAACCTCGCCGGTGGAGGAAGCCAAAAGTGGAGTAGGTCAAGACTGACCGAACCACTCTAAATCTCTGGTTTGCATTTATTTTGAGCACTTTATCATTACTGCAAACCTCCTACATAGCTACTGCTCTCTGCGCTTTTACGAACAAGTTTCTAAGCTCTAATCTTTCCGAATCTGGATTCAGACGTCAATACGTGTTTTCGTACGATCCTTACTTTGCAGCTTACATTTACGTCTTGAATATGTTTATAACTGCGAACTGTCTTCTGCGCTTTTACGAACGAGTTTCCTCGCAGTTTACATTTACATCTTGAATCTGTTTATAACTGCAAACTATCTTCTACGACTTTACGAACGAGTTTCAACATTTAGACGTAAAACTGCATTCAGACGTAAATCGGCTTTCCTCGCACAATCATCATATTTCAGCTTACATTTACGTCTTAATTTCAACTGCATACTGCCTTCTGCGAGTATACAAACGAGTTTCAAAGTTTAGACGTAAATCTGTGTTTAGACGTAAATCTGCGTTTAGACGTAAATATGCGTTTAGACGTAAATCTACGTTTAGACGTAAATCTGCTTTTTGCAGATTACTTTTTGAATAGCAGCACATTGTCTTTATACTTCTGCTTAAACTGCGTTTAGACGCAATCTGCGCTTAGATGCAAACTGCGCATAGACGCAATCTGCGCTTAGACGCAAACTGCGCTTAGACGCAATCTGAATTTAGACGCAATCTGCATTTCGACGCAAACTGCGTTTAGACACTAACTGTGTTTAAACATAAACTGCACTTAATAATAAGTAAACTAGGATCAGCTTTTGCATAGTGTTTATCGAACGAACGCAGCTTTCCTTTTTAATCGCTGTAAGATTTCCGCTGCACTAATTCACCCCCCCCTCTTAGTGCTCTCGATCCTAACAATTGGTATCAGAGCAGGGTTAACTCTCTAACGGACTAAAACCCAAAGAGAAATGGCATACGCCGGAAACCAAGAGGGGCATTCTATTACGCGTCCACCCATGTTCAGTGGGACGGACTACACCTACTAGAAGACCCGAATGAGGATCTTTGTTATTTCTATGGATTTTGAACTGTGGAATCTTGTCGAAAATGGATTTTCGAAGTCTTCTCTTCCAATGATCGATTGGAATGATTTGGAGAAGACGGCTTTCACTCTTAATGCAAAGGCTATGAATGCCTTATTTTGTGCACTTGATAAAAACGAGTTTAACCGTGTTTCAACTTGTGAAACTGCATTTGATATTTGGCACACACTCGAAGTGACCCATGAGGGCACAAGTAGAGTAAAAGAGTCAAAAATCAATTTGCTGTTACATTCTTTCGAACTTTTTCGGATGAAACCGAGTGAAACCATTGGCGACATGTTTACCCGTTTCACGGATGTCGACAACGGTCTAAAAGGACTCGGAAAGAGCTTTTCGGATTTTGAGCTTGTTAATAAGATACTAAGATCCCTTCCTAAGAATTGGGATCCTAAAGTCACTGCTATTCAAGAGGCAAAAGATTTACGAAATTTCCCTCTTGAAGAACTAATCGGGTCATTAATGACCTACGAAATGACTTATAAAGCTCATGAAGAGCAAGAAGACATCCTTCCAAAGAACAGGAAGGATATGGCACTCAAAACTTCTGAATGCCACTTGAGAGAAAACTCAAGTGATGAGGACTGTGATGATGACTTGGCACTTCTAACAAGAAAGTTTAAAAAGTTCTTTAAAAGAAACAAGTTTAATAATGATACAAAAAATAAACTTGAACCCAAGAAGGACCAAGTAATCTGCTATGAATGCAAAAAATCGGGACACTACAAGAGTGATTGTCCCCAAGTCAAAAGGAGAACTTCAAAGAAAAAGGCGCTTCAAGCAACATGGGATGACTCAAGCGCATCCGAAGAAGATGAGTCCAACACCGAGCAAGTTGCTCATTACGCCTTAATGGCCATCGAAGATGAGAAACCCACACCATCGCAAGCTAGGAGCAAGAGATGGTACCTTGATAGTGGATGCTCAAGGCATATGACCGGAGATCCATCTCATTTCTCTAAGCTCACTAGCATAGACGAAGGCTATGTCACCTTCGGAGACAACAACAAGGGTAAAATCATTGGCAAAGGAACCATAGGTAACAAATCCAACCTTTTTGTTGAAGATGTTCTGCTAGTTGATGGTTTAAAACATAACCTCTTGAGTATTAGTCAATTATGTGATAAAGGATACACTGTCAAATTCGAATCTAACGCTTGCATCATTGAAAAACCACATAAAAATGTGTCTATGATTGCATTAAAACAAAATAACGTATACACTATTGACATCAATGACTTATGTGATGAAATGTGTTTTGCGGTTATAAATGAGGATGCCTGGCTATGGCATAGAAGATTAGGCCATGCTAGCATGAAACTAATCACTCAAGTATTATCTAGAGAACTTGTAAGAGGAATTCCTCATATCAAGTTCATCAAAGACAATGTATGTGATGCTTGCCAATTAGGTAAACAAATTAAGGGTAGTTTCAAAGTTAAGAATCAAATAAGCACCTCTAGGCCCTTACAATTGATCCATATGGACTTGTTCGGACCAATCTCTACATCGAGTCTAGGAGGTAGCAAATACGCCTTTGTCATTGTTGATGACTACAGCAAATATACATGGACCTACTTCTTAAAACAGAAAAATGAATGCTTTAGATATTTTACCAAGTTTTGTAAACTTGTTCAAAATGAGAAGGAATCTATGATTTCGTCAATTAGAAGTGATCATGGTGGAGAATTTCAAAACCATGATTTCAAAGAATTCTGTGAACTCAATGGATACAACCATAATTTCTCTACTTCAAGAAATCCTCAACAAAATGGGGTAGTAGAAAGAAAAAATCGAAATTTACAAGAAATGGCAAGAACCATGTTGAATAAACATGGCCTACCCAAATATTTTTGGGCCGAAGTTGTAAACACTGCTTGCTATATTTTGAATAGAGTTCTAGTAAGACCCTTACTCTCCAAAACTCCTTATGAGTTATGGAATAACAAAAAACCCAATGTCTCATATTTTAAAGTCTTTGTGTGTAAGTGTTTTATCTTGAATGAAAAGGATAACTTAGGAAAATTCGATGCTAAATCTGATGAAGGAATCTTACTTGGTTATTCTTCGGTTTCTAAAGCTTTTCGTATTTTCAACAAAAGAACATTAATTATTGAAGAATCCATCCATGTTGTTTTCAATGAGATTTCCGAAATCAAGAAGAATGATCTTGATGATGATGTTAACTTTGATTCTTTGAATTTAAACGAAACCCCGTCTCCAACTAGCAACTTGGATGCATCCACTTCCTTACCCAAGGATTGGAAGTATGTAGATGCTCATCCTAAGGAGCTAATCTTAGGAGACACATCAAAGGGGGTTCAAACACGATCCTCTTTTAAGAATTTTTGTGGCAACGCCGCCTTTCTCTAGCAGATTGAACCCAAATGTGTTGATGAAGCCATGAAAGATGATTCATGGATTATCGCAATGCAAGATGAATTGAATCAATTTGAGAGAAATGAGGTATGGACGCTTGTTCCTAGGCCAAATGACCATTTAGTTATTGGTACTAAATGGGTCTTTAGAAACAAGCAAGATGAAAATGGTATTGTGGTTAGAAACAAGGCTAGACTAGTGGCCAAAGGTTTCAACCAAGAAGAAGGTATCGATTACGAAGAAACCTTCGCACCTGTGGCTCGATTGGAAGCCATAAGGATGCTCCTTGCCTACGCTAGTTATAATAATTTTAAGTTATTTCAAATGGATGTTAAAAGCGCTTTTCTAAATGGCTTTATTTCCGAAGAAGTTTATGTTGAACAACCTCCTGGATTTGAAAATAATAGCCTCCCTAATCATGTGTTTAGATTAACTAAAGCTCTCTATGGCTTAAAACAAGCCCCAAGGGCGTGGTATGAGAGACTTAGTTCCTTTCTTATTGAAAATAATTTCATAAAAGGCAAGGTTGATACTACATTATTCATCAAAGACTTTGAAAATAATTTTCTCATTGTTCAAATTTATGTTGATGATATTATCTTTGGTTCTACGAATGAATCTCTTTGTGAGTCCTTTGCTAAAACTATGAGTCGTGAATTCGAAATGAGTCTAATGGGAGAATTAACATTCTTCTTAGGTCTACAAATCAAACAACTAAGCAATGGCATCTTTATTAGCCAAAGTAAATATGCTATGAGTTTACTAAAGAAGTTTAATATGAATAACTCAAAAGCTATTAACACTCCTATGAGCACCTCCACTAAGTTAGAAATTGATGAAAGTGGAGAAAGCTTCGATCAAAAAACCTATAGGGGTATGATAGGAAGTTTACTTTACCTCACTGCAACTAGACCAGACATAATGTTTAGTGTAGGACTTTGTGCTAGATTTCAATCAAACCCTAAGATATCTCATCTCAAAGCAGTTAAAAGAATACTCAGGTATCTTAATGGTACCACAAATCTAGGATTATGGTACCCAAAATCAGAGAAGTTTGAGTTAACTGCTTATGCTGATGCGGACTTCGCTGGTTGTAGATTAGATAGAAAAAGTACATCAGGAACATGTCAATTCTTAGGACATGCCCTTGTTTCTTGGACATCTAAGAAACAAAACTCGGTTGCTCTATCAACAACCGAAGCTGAATATATTGCAGCAAGTGCATGCTGTGCACAAGTTGTTTGGATGAAAAATACCTTAGAAGATTATAAAGTTCATCTCAAGAACATTCCCATTAAATGTGATAACACAAGTGCAATATGCCTAACAAAAAACCCTATACAACACTCGAGAACAAAACATATTGATATCAGACATCACTTTATACGAGATCATGTTACGAATCATGATGTAATCATAGAATTCATTGCTACGAAACATCAACTAGCTGACATCTTTACAAAACCACTAAGTGAAGAACAATTTGATTTCATTAAAAGAGACTTAGGAATGTTGATGTGTCCGAATAGATGAATTTGTTAAAATTATTTTTCGGACTATGTTGAATGATCAAATCACTTGATTGCCATGTGAAAATCTGCAACAAAATCTTGTCCGAATGCATCTTATTTATTCGAATGCTGTAAAACAAATTTTCTCGTACACTTTCATGAAAAATAAGTTTCTGAAATAGATTTGATGAAGTGATTCATGTGTATGTTTTCCATCCTGCTAAATCTTTACATAGACAATGGCTTATAACAAAAAGGGAAGAAGTAGTAAAGCAATCTATGTAAAAAATTCCTCTATAAGCTTGCTATCATTATTTTCCTGGTATCATAATTACCATGCTTTTTGTTGATGACAAAGGGGGAGAAACATAGGAATTGATAAAAACTGCCATGATCATGTCATACTTCTTGCAAAATACTTGAGTGATGCTATAAACAATGTTATGATTATGCCATCCTTGCATCACCAAGAGATATATGAACGTGTGCTATAGTTTGCATTATGCCCTGAGTTGATATCTTATCATGTGAAGAAAATGCAAACTTGCTAGAATATTTCAAATATGTGCATCATGTAATAGCGCTTCACAGCTTTATATGATAATGTTCAAACTACATGATGAATAGTTACCAACACAATCATACAAACTTGATGATGTATGTCAAGCCTTGACATCATCTTTGAAGAGATACATCATGATGAGTATCATGATGGGAGTATTGATAAGTTTAACTGATCTAACTTATCAATACGTCACTTGAATTCTTAGGTCTTGAATTCAAGGTTGACTTATCTCAACTATGGCATATAGACAGGGGGAGTTAAGGATAACTCCATTATCAATTGATTGTCATCATCAAAAAGGGAGAGATTGTTGAATCTCGGATTTTGATGATGAAGTCAATTGTCATTTGTTGTCTAATCTATGTGTTGAGATAAGTGTGCAGGATTAACTACGATGAAAGTTAGACAAGCAGCAGGAGTTGCGCCGGAGTCAAGTTCATGATCACGTTGGGAGTTCGAGAGTTCAACGGAAGTTCGGACGGTCGTCGGAGGTTCTGCGAGAACAGATCCGAAAAGTCCAGAAGCTTGCCAAGCGAAGCTCGTCGGAACTCGCCAAGTGGATCGTCGCAAAGTCCAGGAGTTTGCCGGAAGTCCGCAGAAGAATCTCCGAGGGTACATCGGTTGATCGACGGAAGTTCGCCGGAAACTCGCCGGAAGAAGCGATTGACGCATCGGAGCAAAGCTGCAGAAATTGTCTTAGATTTAATCGTAGTTAGCACGTTGATTAAGTTGGAAAATGGGAGGTGATCCCATTAGCTTAATCTTGGGGCAATTGGGCCCCTGAAAAGAATGAAATTGGGCCGAATGGAGCTAACCATTCGGACCCTGATTGCACCAGGAGGTGCAACCGCCTAGGCCAGGAGGTGGCACCGCCTGGGCTAAGTCTCCTAGCGAGACTGGGCGGTGCAACCTCCCCAGCCAGGAGGTGGCACCGCCTGAGCTCAGTCTTCGAGCAAGACTGGGCGGTGCAACCTCCCTGACAGAGAGGTGGCACCGCCTGAGCTCAGTCTTCGAGCAAGACTGGGCGGTGCAACCTCCCTGACAGAGAGGTGGCACCGCCTGAGCTCAGTCTTCGAGCAAGACTGGGCGGTGCAACCTCCCTGACAGAGAGGTGGCACCGCCTGAGCTCGGTCTTCGAGCTCTGCCAGGCGGTGCAACCTCTCTAGTCAAGAGGTGCAACCGCCTGATCCCGAAATTCCGGGATTTGATCATTTTGAGCTCCAAATTTGAATTGGGTTGGGGCCTATAAATACCCCACCCATTCAACACTGAAAGGATACAGATCCACACCGAATTCTTGATCTTTTCAGTGATTCTAAGAGCTCAAACTTGTGTAAAGTCCAAAAGTTCTCTTCTCTTCTGTTCTTCAAGTCTTGAGTTGTAAAGAGAGGAGAGAAAGGATCTGTAAGGGTTGTCTCCTGAGCCCGTCAAAAGGAGAGAAATTGTAAAAGGGCAGTTGGCCTTCGCCCATTGAAGGAAGGCACCTAGTTGACGTCGGTAACCTCGCTGGTGGAGGAAGCCAAAAGTGGAGTAGGTCAAGACTGACCGAACCACTCTAAATCTCTGGTTTGCGTTTATTTTGAGCACTTTATCATTACTGCAAACCTCCTACATAGCTACTACTCTCTGTTCTTTTACGAACAAGTTTCTAAGCTCTAATCTTTCCGAATATTGATTCAGACGTCAATACGTGTTTTCGTACGATCCTTACTTTGCAGCTTACATTTACGTCTTGAATCTGTTTATAACTGCGAACTGTCTTCTGCGCTTTTACGAACGAGTTTCCTCGCAGTTTACATTTACATCTTGAATCTGTTTATAACTGCAAACTGTCTTCTACGACTTTACGAACGAGTTTCAACATTTAGACGTAAAACTGCATTCAGACGTAAATCGGCTTTCCTCGCACAATCATCATATTTCAGCTTACATTTACGTCTTAATTTCAACTGCATACTGCCTTCTGCGAGTATACAAACGAGTTTCAAAGTTTAGACGTAAATCTGCGTTTAGACGTAAATCTGCGTTTAGACGTAAATCTGCTTTTTGCAGATTACTTTTTGAATAGCAGCACATAGTCTTTTTACTTCTGCTTAAACTGCGCTTAGACGCAATCTGCGCTTAGACGCAAACTGCCCCTAGACGCAAACTGCGCATAGACGCAATCTGTGCTTAGACGCAAACTGCGCTTAGACGCAATCTGAATTTAGACGCAATCTGCATTTAGACGCAAACTGCGTTTAGACACTAACTGTGTTTAAACATAAACTGCACTTAATAATAATTAAACTAGGATTGGCTTTTGCATAGTGTTTATCGAACGAACGCAGCTTTCCTTTTTAATCGCTGTAAGATTTCCGCTGCACTAATTCACCCCCCCCCTCTTAGTGCTCTCGATCCTAACACATACAAGTTACTGAATCTTACAACATTTTAGAACATACATAATCATCGAATCATCATAAATTTTAATGATATGCAAAATTATAAATTTTGCAAGTTTCCATTTGTGCATCTTGAGATTTGCAAGATCACACTTCTTGCTTCTCTTTTGAGATGAGCAAGCTAGTAAATTTGCTTCTTTTGCAATGTGCACGTTTTTAAATTTTGCATCTTGAGCTAGCAATTTTTCTTCCCCTTTGTCATTGTCAAAAAGAAGGGATGAATATAATGTTGTAATTCTTTTCCCTTTACAATAATTTTTAAATCATGACAAAGGTAAAGTATTCATTCTTATTTCAAACTATCATAATTGAGATAAACCTTGAATTCAAATCAAAGCAATTTCAATCATGATTCACATCATATGTAATACATCACATACATCATCATAATAAAAAGCATAAGTATAGCATGCATCATTCCAAATCATAAATATTTCACATCATGATGGTACCAATTTGTCAAATTACATCCTACCATACATAATCATAACTTTTGCCCCTTTTATCATTGTAAACAAGAAAGAATAAGGGAAGAACATAATAGTGTAAAATATTTCAATCATTTCAAGGTATTCGTGTCATAAATATAAAGAAATCATGTCATCAAAGATAAGACCACTTGAATACCAAAAGATATTATTTATATAGTAAATCTCTTATTTAAATAAAATACTAAGAATAAAAAATTATAGGTGTACAAAGAAGAGATCTTGATTCAAAAAATCTCAAGTAATTCCAAGAAACCAAGATGATTTTGATAAAACTCATTCAAATTTAAATCATCAAAATCTCATCATTTCTTTCAAGAGAATCAAAATGTCATAAATAATTTTATTAGTCTTTTAGTGAAAAATCGATAAGATAAAGAAAAAAAATTTCAAGAAAAATGCTTTCCTCCTTTTTTTCAATTTATTGGTTGATTTCATACATGCATGTTCTTTTCTTTCAAATCCATGCATCATTCATTAACACCAAAAAAGAACTTTCAAAAGATCACAAAAATTATCATGCAAAAGTTTGAAATATAAACTTGTTAAGCATGCTTTCAAATCATCATTACATTTTCATTAAGATATATTTTCCTTTTTATGTATTTCATTTTAAGTGATTGATTTCATATAAGCATGATTAAGTTTTTCATATGAAAACATATATCATAGTTTAAAATAAAAAGAGCAAATCTCATCATGAAAGTCATCAAGATCAAATCATCATATCTTCAAATCATCATGCTTAATTAAATATAAAATCGTCAAGCATGATACTTATATTATTTCATATAAGCGTGTCTTTGTCATTTATGCTAAAACAAGACATGTATCCTTTTTAAAACCGAAAAAGCCACTTTCATTATAGTAAAAATTGATAATCTATAAATCGCAAGAATCATCATGCATAATTTCGAAAGATAAACTCATTAAGCATGACATTACTTCAAATCAAACATGATATCATAAGATATTTTTAATCAAAGATCATTTTGTTTGTTTATCATAAAACATGTTATTTTCATGATTATTTTTAAAATCACTAGAAAGGTAAGCATGATCCAATTTTATTTTTGTATTTTCATTAAACATGCAATTCAAAAAAATATATATATATAATTTTTCTAAACTAATTTAAGAACAACTCAGAAAAGCATTATGTAATTTTAAAATAAATTAAAAGAGTTTCATTTGAGTTATTTACCTCATTGTCGAATGTCATTAAGGTGTAGTTTGTCACCTCGCCTTTGTTGGGTTATCCTTCATCTTCGGATGAGCTAGTTTCGTCCAAAATTGTTTCCTTCTTCTTGCGTTCATAGCAAGTAGTTCCATTCTTTTTAAGTTTATTTTTGTTCTTCAATTTTTGTTTCATTAACTTTTTAAATTTTATAGTAAGGAGTTCAAGTTCACCATTACTTGAGCTTATGCTCGAGTGGTCTTCGATTGTTCTAAGTATGAAATCCTTCCTATTCTTTGGAAGGATGTTTTCAAGTTCATTTTATGCATTGTGTGTTATTTCGTATGTCATTAATTAACCAAAAAGTTCTTCAAGTGAAAAATTATTAAGATCTTTTACCTCTTATATTACGGTTACTTTCGGATCCTAGTTCTTATTAAGAGAACATAAAATTTTGTTTACAAGTTCAAAGTCTGAAAAACTTTAACCAAATGCTTTTAAACCATTGACAACATCTGTAAAACGGGTGTACATGTCTCCAATGATTTCACTTGGTTTTATATGAAAAGGTTTAAAATCATACATCAAAAAGTTTATTTTTGAATTTTTAACTTTGCTAGTGCCTTCATATGTGATTTCAAGAGTATGTCAAATGTCAAAAGTCGTTTCACAAGTAGAAACCCGATTAAATTTAGTTTTATCTAAGGCACAAAATAGAGCATTCATAGCCTTTGTATTTAGAGAAAAAGTCTTCTTCTCCAAATCATTCCAATGGTTTATTGGAAGAAAAAACCTTCAAAAATTGTTTACAGTAATATTCCATAAATTTAAATCCAATGAAAATAAGAAAACTCTCATTCGAGTTTTCCAATATATGAAGTCCGTCCCAATGAACAAGGGAGGACGAATGAGAGAGTGAATCCCTTAAAAGCCGAAAAGAGCCATTTTTATTTAGGTGTTAAACCAAATATGAAAAATAAGGCTCTTATATCAATTGTTAGGAAAAGAGTGGCACTAAGAGGGGGGGGGGGTGAGAGGGGGTGGGGTGAATTAGTGCAGCGGTAAAAATTACGTCGGTTCCAAACTTCGTTCAATTAAAACTGATTTCGACGAAAATCATTTCAGAGATATGTTAACTTTAAAAGTGCATGGAAGAGCATTGTGGATTTAAAGCTAGTAAATTAGTTTACAGTTAAAGTAAATTGCTCAAGATACATGCAAACCAGATTTTTTATAGTGGTTCAGTCGTCATGACCTACATCCACTCTACCAATTCCTCTTCCGTCAAGGCCACCGGCATCCACTATCAATCTTCTTTCACTGGGCAAAGACCAACTACTCTTTTACACCCCTCTTCTACAATCCTTTTTTACAAGATATCCCTCTCATACCTCCCTTAGAATTCTCTCTAAGCTTTGGGAGGAGGAAACTCGACTTTCTAAGGTTTACAACTTTAGAATCATAGGGTTTTTCTCAATATTTCTTTCTTATCCATGTAGGAATAGCTAGGGTATTTATAAGCCCCAAAGTGATTCAAATTTGGAGCCCAAAATTTAAACCCCCAAAATTTCAGGGTATGGGTAGTACCACCACCTGCACTAGGCGGTACCACCGCCTGCAGCCTTACACTGGGTGGTACCAATACTCAGACTGGTGGTACCACTGTCCAGATAGTCTCAAAGGACTGAGTTTGGGTGGTACAACTGCCTGACATAGTCTCGGAGACTTTGCCACAATGGTTTCACCTGTTTGGTCATTGTTTGGGTCTTTCTATTGGCCAAACTTGGTCCAACTATCCCCTAATTGGGTTGCCAAATTATAATCCTTATTATGTACTAACTATGGATTTTAAGATATTTACTAAGCTAAATAAAGTTCGTAAGTCTAGGTTTCTTCCGGCGAACTTCCGACGATCTCTCGGCAATATTCCAACGAACTCCGGGCAAGCTCATGGACTTCATGATGATCTTCTTGGTAAATTCCAATGACCTTCTTTGGTAAGCTTCTAGACTTCTCGATTAGTCCGACGAACATTCGGACTTCCG
Organism: Musa acuminata AAA Group; assembly: GCF_036884655.1. Lineage (NCBI taxonomy): Eukaryota > Viridiplantae > Streptophyta > Magnoliopsida > Zingiberales > Musaceae > Musa > Musa acuminata. The sequence goes on along the minus strand of NC_088333.1, from coordinate 28,212,126 downwards.
ACGAACTCTCGAACTCCCAGCGAAATCGTGTTCTTGACTCCTGGACTTCAGTTTGCTTTATTCCTTGCTATTATAGTTAATCCTGCACACATAAAAACACACTTCAATCTAGACAATTATTACTAAGCATGAATCATATCATTCGGCATGTCATTGGTCTATCGACGCTTCATCCGATTCTTCGGCGCATCGTCCTCTCTTGCGGCCTATTGCCCAATCGGCCAATTAACCTCTGTAACTCCAATATCCTTAGTGCAATATCCGCTCTTATTGGCCTGATGCCCGAAACTATGTCCCGAAGCCTTTTATCGATACGTCGACCAATCCTTCGGCATGACGTCCAATCTTCTGACATGTTTCTCCGGCCCAACATGATTCTTCCTACTTTAAATATCTCTCCCTAATCGAAACATCCTACATCACTCAAAACGCATATCAACTCATAAATACTTATCAATTGGTTTCATCATCAAAATATGAGATTCAACAAGTACCACTACTTGTCAGGTGGTACCACACAACATTAACTATCGGTGATATCACCACCCAAACAATACTTAGGAGGCCGAGCCTCAAGCGGTTCCACCATTGTCTGATGTGGCTCCAGGTCACTAAATGGGCCATCCATCCAGCTCAATTCAGCCCTGATTCGAGCTTGCCCCTAATTGAGTTAGTAGGATTACTCCCCAAACTAACTCAAATTGACACATAACTACGATAATTAAGACAAACAATTACAATACTAGTAATCTCAATTTTCCAGTATGTCAATTGTTCATCCAAATTTTTAATGAACTTTCGACAAACTCCCAACGAAGTCCCGTTGAACTCCTAGCGAGCTTTTAGTGCATCGTTAAAACCTTCGATGTAATGCTCGATCTATCCATTCTCGGTGCATATTCTGATTCTTTCGACCCGATGCCCGATCTTTGACTCCGGCCCAATGACTAATTCTTTAATTGGTTTATCATTTCATAATCATAGTTATATTAAGATCAAGTCAGCACTAAGAGAGTAGGGTAAATTAGTGCTTTCGATAAAAACATTGATTTTAGAAAATATTTATTCGATAAAAATGATAACAAAAACATGATTGACTTAGAGTAAGTGAACTAAGCAATTAACTCATAATGTGGTAGTAATGAAATGCAGAAAAAAAAAAAAAGTGTAATCCAAATTTATAGTGGTTTGGTCGTCGTGACCTACATCCACTCCCGATTCCTCCTCCGTTGAAGCCACCAATGTCTACTAATGGGTGAATACTAGCTACCCTCTTACAACTCTTTCTCTCCTTTTCATAGGTTTAGGAGATAACCTTTACAAGCCTCACACCTCTCTTAGACTAAGATCGAAACTTAAATAGGAGGAGAACACTTAGCACTTTTTCAACCTAGAATAACAATCTCTTTCTGCTCTTTTTTCTTGCTACTTCAAGTAGGAATAACTGGGGTATTTATGAACCTCAAATGGATTCAAATTTAGAGCCAAAAAGGGTCTCATCTCGAGTTTTTAGGGTATTGACGGTACCATCGCTAGTACTCCCTGACACTAGGTAGTACCACTACCTAGTCTGGTGGTACTACCACCTAACAAAGCCTCGGAGACTAGGCTCTGGTGGTACCAATGCCTATATGCATTAATGGCTGGTGGTACCATCGCTCAGTCTAGGTAGTACCACCTGGGAGGCCGAGCCTCAAGCGGTTCCACCGCCAAGTCTAGGTGGTGCCACCATCTGACGTTGCTCCAAATGGCTAAATGGGCCATCCAACCAACCCAATTCAATTCTATTTCGGGCTCAGTTGATGCTTAATTGAGGTAGTAGGATTTATCCCAAAATTAACTTAAATTAAAGTCCTAACTGCCATAGTTAAGGTCAAAACAATTACGATATAACCAATCTAAGTTGTCTGGCACATTAATTGTTCAACCGAACTCTCTATAAACTTCTGACGAACTCTTGACAATCTTTTAACGAGCTTTCAGTGAACTCCTAGCGATCTTTCGGTGAGCTTTTGGTGAACTTCTAGTGAGCTTTTGGTAAACTCCTGACAAGCTTTCACTGCATCGTTTGATTCTTCGATGTATCCCCTGATTCATCCAGCCCGATGCCCGATCATTGACTCTGTCCCAACATTCGATTATTCTTTAATTATTTTTCCTTTTTCATGATTGTAGTTAGTCCTGCATCACTTATCTCAACACATGGATTAGATCATTAATTCATCAATTGAATTCATCATCAAAATATGAGATTTAACTATCTCCCCCTTGTTGATGATGACAACCAATTGATAATAGAGTTAACCTTAACTCCTCCTATCTATATGCTATATTAAGATAAGGCAAATTTGAATTCAAAAGGAATCATAACCTTTAAATTCAAGTGAAATAATTTCGATCATAGTGATCAAATGCAATATATCAAAATTTCATACATTGTGCATCATCATAGTTTCAAGTCATCAAAGTATAACATGCACAATTTTATCACTTTATGCATGATAATAAATAAACATCACTTTGGGTATAACATACATGATACTAAAGTATTCATTACTTCATGTATGATAACAAAATTAACATTATTTTGGTCATAACATTCATGATACCAAAGCATTCATATTTTTAATCCTTTTAGGCATAACATATATGATACTAAAGTATTTTTTAACCATTTATCACTTCATGCATGATACCAAATTCAACATCATTTTGGCATGATTCTAAATTTTCATCATTTCTCCCCTTTTGTCATAAAAAAAAAGGAGAATCATTCAACAAGTATTTGAACTATACAAGTAAGTTTTACACCATTTTATGCAAGCTAGCAAATTTGTGACATGAAAAGTTAAGCAAAAAACTTTGCAAGATAACCACTTTTGCTTCTTGAAATAGGCAAGCTAGCACTTCTCTTTAGATGTGCAAGTACGTTTTTATTCTTCTTGAGATATGCAAGCTAGCATTTTTATTTTTCTTTGCGATATGCAAGCTAACAAGACTTACTCCCCCTTTGTCATTGTCAAAAAGAACGAAAGAATATAATGATATGATTCTTTTTTCTTTACATCAATTTTTAAATCAGGATAAAAAGGAGAACAAGAAAAATTAATTTGGTGATGAGATATACACTTCATAAATTCAAAGGAGTAATAAGGCAACTTTCAATTTGTGGATCAAATATCAAAAAATCAAGAGAAAAAATTATGACCCATTTGGATAAATCAAATAGCAAAAAGAAGAATTATAGTAAACAATCTTGATTCATAAAAATCTCAAGTTATAATTATCAAGGAATCAAAATCATGATTTGGATAAAACTCCTCTTTTATAAAAAGCAAAAAGAATCATAGGAGAACAAATAATAAAATATCTTGATTTATACATAAGAAATCTCAAGTTGTGAAGATCATGATTTTTAAAAAATCTCAAGTTAGAAGTCCGAGAATTAAAGATTATGATATTGATAAAACTTCTCTTTAGTAAAAAAACATAGGAGATCAAATAAGAGATCTTGATAATGTTGAATCTCGTATTTTGATAATGAAACTACTTGATATATGTTTATGATTTAATCTGCGTTTTGAGTGACGTAGGATGCTTCGATCAGGATGAGACAATTAAAGCAGGAAAATCATGTTGTGCCGAAGGAACATGTCAGAAGATTGGACGTCGGGCCGGTGGATCGGTCGACGTATCGACAGAAGGCTTCGGGTCGTGGACTCGGGCATCGGGCCAAGAAGAGCGGGTATTGTGCCAAGGATATCGGAGTTGCGGAGTCAACTGGCCGATTGGGCAATAGGCTGCAGGAGAGGATGATGCGCCAAAGAATCGGACGAAGCGTCGAGGGACCAATGACATGTCGGACAACTTGGTTAATTGCTTAGGATTAATTGTCTCGATCGAAGTTTTGTTTTGTTGTGCAGGATTAACTATGATAACGATGAAGACATAAAGCGAAACAAAGTGTCGAAGTCAAGCGCGAAGGATTTGTTGCGAGTTCGAGAGTTCGACGGAAGTCCGAAGGTTCGTCGGGAATGCTACCGGAACTAGCCAAGAATGAGTTGGGAGCTTGCCGAAGGCTTTTTCGGAAGCTCGCCGGAAGGTTCGTTGGAAGTTCGCGGAGCTCGCCGAGAAAGATCGGAGCTTGCCGACGAAGCTCGTTGAAACTCGCTAAGATCAAATCGTGAAGTCTAAGAGCTTGCCGGGAGTCCGCAGAATGGTTTCCGAGAATTCATCGGAAGACCGCCGGAAGTTTGTCGGAAGCTCGCCAGAAGAAGTCTTGACTTGCGGACTTTGTAATAGCTTAGAAAATGTCTTTAAATTCATAGTTAGCACGTTAATTAGGGTTAGGATTAGGTGTTAATCCTATAACCCAAGTAGGGGCCAATTAGGCCCAAGTTCGGACTGGTTTGGACCAAGTTTGGAGCCAAACCAAGTGAGCTGGAATAGTGAAAGAGGTGCCACCGCTAGGGTTGGAGGTAGCACCGCCCAGGCTATGTCTTCCAGCGAAGACTGGGCGGTGCAACCACCCCAGCCAAGAGGTGCAACCGCCCAGGATATGTCTCCCAGCGAGACTGGGCGGTGCAACCGCCCCAGCCAGGCGGTGCAACCGCCCAGAGCTCAGTCTTCGAGCTAGACTGGGCGGTGCAACCTCCTCTGTCAAGAGGTAGCACCGCCAGAGCTCAAGTTTCGAGCTCTGCCAGGCGGTGCAACCACCGAGCTCAGTCTTCGAGCTCTGGCAGAGAGGTGCATCAGCCTGAGCTCAGTTTCGAGCTCTGCCAGGTGATGCAACCACCGAGCTCAGTCTTCGAGCTCTGGTAGAGAGGTGCATCAGCCTGAGCTCAGTTTCGAGCTCTGCCAGGTGATGCAACCACCGAGCTCAGTCTTCGAGCTCTGCCAGGCGGTGCAACCATCGAGCTCAGTCTTCGAGCTCTGGCAGAGAGGTGCAATCGCCTGAGCTCAGTCTTCGAGCTCTGCCAGGCGGTGCCACCTCTCCAATCAAGAGGTGCAACCGCCTGATCCCAGAATTCTGGGATTTGATCGATTTGATCGTTTTGAGCTCCAAATTTGAACTGGGTTGGGGCCTATAAATACCCCACCCATTCAGCACTGAAAAGATACAGATCCACACCGAATTCTTGATCTTTTCAGTGATTCTAAGAGCTCAAATTTGTGTAAAGTCCTAAAGTTCTCCTCCTTCTGTTCTTCAAGTCTTGAGTTGTAAAGAGAGGAGAGAAAGGATCTGTAAAGGTTGTCTCCTGAGCCTGTCAAAAGGAGAGAAACTGTAAAAGGGCAGTTAGCCTTCGCCCATTGAAGGAAGGCAGCTAGTTGACGTCGGTGACCTCGTCGGAGGAGGAAGCCAAAAGTGGAGTAGGTCAAGACTGACCGAACCACTCTAAATATCTGGTTTGCTTTTACCTTGAGCACTTTATCATTACTGCAAACCTCCTACATTGCTACTGCCCTCTGCGCCTTTACGAACGAGTTTCTAAGCTCTGATCTTTCAGAATCTGCATTCAAACATAAATCGTGTTTTCGTACGATCTTCACACTGCAGTTTACGCTTACATTCGGATTCCATTTATAACTACAAATTGCTTTCTACGTAAAACGCTTTTTAAGGTTCAAAACTGCTTTTAGACGCAAAACTACATTTAGACGTAAAATTACGTTTAGACGTAAAACTGCGTTTAGATGCAAAACTGCGTTTAGACGTAAAACTGCGATTAGACGTAAAACTGCGTTTAGACGTAAAACTGCGTTTAGACGCAAAACTGCGTTTAGACGTAAAACTGCGTTTAGACGTAAAACTGCGTTTGGACGTAAAACTGAGTTTAGACGCAAACTGCGCTTAGACGCAAACTGCGCTTAGACGCAAACTGTGTTTAGACGCAAACTGCGCTTAGACGCAAACTGCGCTTAGACGCAAACTGCACTGTGATTCTGCTTTTATATCGAAATCGTTTTTTATCAAACGAACGCAGCTTTCGTTTTTAAAATCGCTGTAAGATTTCCGCTGCACTAATTCACCCCCCCCCCCCTCTTAGTGCTCTCGATCCTAACAATTGGTATCAGAGCGGGGTATTTCTCATTTCGGATTTACACCCGAGAGAAATGACTCTTCAAGAGGGCTTTTCGGTCTTTCGTCCACCGTTCTTTAACGGATTGGACTACACTTATTGGAAAACTCGAATGAGAGTTTTCTTGATTTCTCTAAATCTGGATTTATGGAGTATCATTGAAAATGGTTTTCAACTTCCCTCCAAACCGATGAACGAATGGTCGGATTTGGAGAAAAAGTATTTTTCTTTAAACGCAAAGGCTATGAATGCCTTATTTTACGCTTTGGACAAAAATGAGTTCAATCGGGTTTCTTTGTGCGAAACGGCTTTCGATATTTGGCGCACTCTTGAAATCACGCACGAGGGAACTAGTAGAGTCAAAGACTCGAAAGTTAATATTTTACTGCTTGATTTCGAGCTTTTTCATATGAAACCAAGCGAAACCGTTGTTGACATGTACACCCGTTTTACGGATGTCGTCAATGGTTTAAAATCACTTGGTAAAAGCTTTTCGAATTTTCAACTCGTAAACAAGATTTTGCGTTCTCTTTCTAAAAAGTGGGATTCAAAAGTAACTGCAATACAAGAAGCTAAAAATCTAAACAACTTACCACTTGAAGAACTAATTGGTTCATTGATGACATATGAAATGGTGCACAATGCACATGATGAACATGTTGAACACAATCACCTTCCAAAGAACAGGAAGGATTTGGAACTCTGGACAAATGAATGCCACTTGAGCGATGACTCAAGTGATGAGGACAATGATGAACAAACCAACCTTCCAAAGAACAGGAAGGATTTGGGACATAGAACATTTGAAGACCACTCGAGCGTAAGCTCAAGTGATGGTGAACTTAAACTACAAATGAAACGAAAATTAAAAAGCAAAAAGAATGGAAATACTTGCTTTAAACGCAAGAAGAAGAGCAAAAATTGGGATGAATCGAGCTCCTCTGAAGACGAGAAAGTCAACAAAAGCGAGGCGACAAACTACGCCTTACCAGCCTACGACATTGAGGTAATTAAAATGCCTTTGGTTTATTTTAAAATTACTTGATGCTTTCATGATATATTTTCTTTTTTAGTTTAGAATTAATTTTCTTGAAAATTACATGTTTAAAAATAAAAATACAAAAATTATGATCATGTTGATAATTTCAAAAATGATAATGTTGCATGATAAACAAATAAAATGATTTTGATCATGGTTAAGAAGTAATAATGTGTATCATGTTTGATTAACATTGTTGAATGAAATCACGTTTGATTTAAAGTAATGCATAAAGATGTAATATTAAATGGTTATTAACAATTTTATGCATGAGATTTTAAGTTATCCATGATCATGAGCTTGTTTGATCTTCTTGATTTAATTTCAAGATCTATAGCAAAAATCATGTCTGAATATATGAAAATGTTAATTTCATTTTCGGATTCACTTAACAATTGATATCCTAACAATCAGATTTTCTCATACACTTATAAAAAATATTTTTCTAAAATAGATTTGATGAAATGATTCCTGCTTATAAATTCCATCTTGAAATATGAATGATAGTGTTTTTTGCTTGCAAAGATTTGTTTCACATTCATATCTCCTATGATTCATGTGCAGAAAAAGAATTTATAAATCATAATACAATGAGATTTCTTTTGCAAAAATAAAGTGCTTTTGTGATTCTTTGCTAAAGAGAATAATCATAATCATGATCTTGATAATTATAACATGAAGCTCTTTATAAATCAAGATCGTTCATTATGCTCCCTACATTTATCAAAAAGGGTTTCTTCAAATGAAATGCAATTCAATGAAGTGTCATATTGATATCTTGAAACTTGGAATATTTTAAAATGTAATCTTTGATAAGAATGTTTCAAGTTGCTCTTTGTAATATATCTTTTCAAATGAATCATGAGCCTTGATATCATATATCTCATAATACAAGATTTCTTTGCCTTATGCTTATCTTAATTTGGCATATAAAGACTAAGGCATACTTAGATGAAAAAGAATCTCTTAAAAAAAATGCTTTTCCCATTTGATCGAGATTAATGATATTTTATGAATCTCGAAATTAATTTTAATGACTTGACTATGAACTTCAAGTTAATGATTTAATTTGAATAAGTTTTATCTAAATCATAATCTTGATCTTGCAAAATTGAAGTCACAAATAATATCTTGTGGTAGTCATGAATTGATACTCACAATATGAAAACTTTGATATTCATGACTTAAATTGGATTGAAACATTGTATGCTTAAATTAATCATTCTCCTATGTTTCAAAAATTCCTTAAATGCCTTGAAATGATTGAAATATTTAACACTTTTATGCTCTTCCCCCTACTTTCTTCTTGTTTTCAATGATAAAATGGGGAGAAGTTTTGATCATGCATGGTAGGATATAATTTGACAAAATTGATACCATCATGATATGAAACATTAATGTAATTATGAATGGTGATATGATATCATGCATGTAATACTTCAACTTATGATAATGATGCATGCAATGATAAAATATTCATGATGAAAAATTGTCTTGACATTCATAACTTGATTATTCATCATTTGTCATGATTTTGAAATCGTTCTAAAAGGAAAAGAGAACTACAAAACTGTATTCTCTCCTTCTTTTTTACAATGACAAAGGGGGAGATAGCTAGCTTGTACAAGTCAAGAAGATGCAAAAACTTGATTGCTAGCTTACCTATCTTAAGTAGCAAAGACTGCTAACTTGCTTATTTCAAGAAGAAAAACTGTCTTCTTGAACATCACTATCTTGAATATCTCAAGAAGCAAAACTTGCAATTTGCACATTGCAATAGGAAGCAAGAATCATGAGCTTACACAAGAAAGCTATCTTGCATTTGCTTTCGAAATTTTTGCTAGCTTATATATTGTGAAACTTGTATATCGTAAAAATTGCTAGCTTGTTGGTCTAAAGAGAAGCAAAAAGTTGCTATCTCAAAAGAAGCAAATGTGCTATCTTGCCTATCTCAAGAGGCAAAAATGCTAACTTGCGCATCTAGCAAAGTGAGCAAAATTTTCAAGAAGCAAGAGTTGCCTTCTTGAACATCTCTAATTTGCTAGCTTGCATGATGTAGAACTTGCTATCGTGAACATTACCAAAAGTGCTATCTTATATGCTATAAAACTTGCATAGCATGAATGTTCTAAGCATGATGTAACACTTGCTAAATCTTCTAGCTACAAGATTGCATGATGATAAAACTTGATATTATGATTTTCATGCAATGAGTTGAACCAATATCACACACAAACGATTAATTGTGATACTTCTCCTTTTTGTTGATGACAAAGGGGGAGAAGTATGTTGATGACATGACATGTGATGCATAAGTTTATGCATATGTTCATGTCGACGTGTTGCAAGTATTCATGATGAATATTGCAATGACTTGCATTCAGTTTGAATTCAAGGTTCTATCAATATGGCATATTGATAGGGGGAGTTTATTTAAACTCTGGGAGTTAAGTTTAACTCCGTCCTCAAGTGGTTGTCATCATCAAAAAGGGGGAGATTGTTGAATCTCGTATTTTGATGATGAAACTACTTGATATGTGTTTATGATTTAATCTGCATTTTGAGTGACGCAGGATGCTTCGATCAGGATGAGACAATTAAAGCAGGAAAATCATGTTGTGCCGAAGGAACATGTCAGAAGATTGGACGTCGGGCCGATGGATCGGTCGACGTATCTGTTAGGATCGAGAGCACTAAGAGGGGGGGGGGGGTGAATTAGTGCAGCGGAAATCTTACAGCGATTAAAAACCAAAAGCTGCGTTCGTTCAAAAACTGTTATGATGCAAAAGCAAATTCTCAGTTTGTATCTAAGTGCAGTTTGCGTCTAAGCGCAGATTGCGTCTAAGCGCAGTTTTGCGTCTAAGCGCAGTTTACGTCTAAACTCAGATTTACGTCTAAACGCTGTTTTACGCAGATTAACGTCTAAACGCAGATTTACGTCTAAACGCAGACTTACGTCTAAACGCAGTTTTACGTCTAAATGCAGATTTACGTCTAAACTCAGATTTACGTCTTAAACTCATATTTACGTCTAAACGCAGTTTTACGTCTAAACGCAGATTTACGTCTAAACGCAGTTTTACGTCTAAACGCAGATTTACGTCTAAACGCAGTTTTACGTCTAGATGCAGATTTACGTCTAAACTTTGAAACTCGTTTGTATACTCGCAGAAAGTAGTATGCAGTTGAAATCAAGACGTAAACGTAAACTGAGATATGATGATTGTGCGAGGAAAGCCGATTTACGTCTGAATGCAGTTTTACGTCTAAATGTTGAAACTCGTTCGTAAAATTGTAGAGGACAGTTTGCAGTTATCAATAGGATCAAAATGTAAGGGTAAACTGCAAAGAAGCTCGTTCGTAAAAGCACGGAAGACAGTTCTGCAGAATCAAACGTAAACGTAAACTGTAATGTATGAAAATACGAATTTACGTCTGAATGCAGATTCGGAAGAACAGCACTTAGAACTTGTTCGTGAAAGCGCAGAGAGCAGTAGTAATGAAGGAGGTTTGCAGTAATGATAAAGTGCTCGAGAATAAACGCAAACCAGAGATTTAGAGTGGTTCGGTCAGCCTTGACCTACTCCACTTTTGGCTTCCTCCACCGACGAGGTTGCCGACGTCAACTAGGTGCCTTCCTTCAATGGGCGAAGGCTAACTGCCCTTTTATAGTTTCTCTCCTTTTGACAGGCTCAGGAGACAACCTTTACAGACCTTTCTCTCCTCACTTTACAACTGAAAACTTGAAGAACAGAAGGAGGAGACTTAAAGGCTTTACAACACTTTTGAGCTCTTAGAATCACAGAAAAGATCAAGATTTCGGTGTAGGTCTGTATCTTTTCAGTGTTGAATGGGTGGGGTATTTATAGGCCCCAACCCAATTCAAAATTCGAGCTCAAAACGATCAAATCGATCAAATCCCAGAATTCTGGGATCAGGCGGTTGCACCTCTTGACTGGAGAGGTGGCACCGCCTGGCAGAGCTCGAAACTGAGCTCGGTGGTTGCATCACCTGGCAGAGCTCGAAACTGAGCTCAGGCTGATGCACCTCTCTGCCAGAGCTCGAAGACTGAGCTTGGTGATTGCATCACCTGGCAGAGCTCGAGACTGAGCTCAGGCTGATGCACCTCTCTGCCAGAGCTCGAAGACTGAGCTCGATGGTTGCATCGCCTGGCAGAGCTCGAAACTTGAGCTCTGGCGGTGCTACCTCTTGGCAGAGGAGGTTGCACCGCCCAGTCTAGCTCGAAGACTGAGCTCTGGGCGGTTGCACCTCTCGGCTGGGGCGGTTGCACCTCCCAGCCTCGCAGCCCTGGCGGTTGCACCTCCTGGCTGGGGCGGTTGCACCTCCCAACCCCACAGCCCAGGCGGTTGCACCTCCTGGCTGGGGCGGTTGCACCTCCTGGTGCAATCAGGGTCCGAATGGTTCACTCCATTCGGCCCAATTTGAATCTTTTCAGGGGCCCAATTGCCCCAAGATTAAGCTAATGGGATCACCTCCCATTTTCATGCTTAATCATCATGCTAACTACGATTAACTCTAAGACAACTTCTGCAGCTTTGCTCCGATGCGTCAATCGCTTCTTCCGGCGAGTTTCCGGCCAACTTCCGTCGATCATCCGATAACCCTCGGTGATCCTTCTGCGGACATCCGGCATACTCCTGGACTTTGCGACGATCCACTTGGCGAGTTCCGACGAGCTTCGCTTGGCAAGCTTCTGGACTTCTCGGATCTGTTCTCGCTGAACCTCCGACGACCGTCCGAACTTCCGTCGAACTCTCGAACTCCCAACGTGATCATGATCTTGACTCCGGCGCAACACCTGCTGCTTGTCTAAGTTTCATCGTAGTTAATCCTGCACAACAAAACAAAACTTCAATCGAGACAATTAATCCTAAGCAATTAACCAAGTTGTTCGACATGTCATTGGTCCCTCGACGCTTCGTCCGATTCTTCGACGCATCGTCCTCTCGTGCAGCCTATTGCCCAATCGGCCAGTTGACTCCGCAACTCCGATATCCTTGGCACAATACCCGCTCTTCTTGGCCCGATGCCCGAGTCCACGGCCCGAAGCCTTCTGTCGATACGTCGACCGATCCACCGGCCCGACGTCCAATCTTCTGACATGTTCCTTCGGCACAATATGATTTTCCTGCTTTAATTGTCTCATCCTGATCGAAGCATCCTGCGTCACTCAAAACGCAGATTAAATCATAAACATATATCAAGTAGTTTCATCATCAAAATACGAGATTCAACAGTATCGACAGAAGGCTTCGGGCCGTGGACTCGGGCATCGGGCCAAGAAGAGCGGGTATTGTGCCAAGGATATCGGAGTTGCGGAGTCAACTGGCCGATTGGGCAATAGGCTGCAGGAGAGGATGATGCGCCAAAGAATCGGACGAAGCGTCGAGGGACCAATGACATGTCGGACAACTTGGTTAATTGCTTAGGATTAATTGTCTCGATCGAAGTTTTGTTTTGTTGTGCAGGATTAACTATGATAACGATGAAGACATAAAGCGAAACAAAGTGTCGGAGTCAAGCACGAAGGATTTGTTGCGAGTTCGAGAGTTCGACGGAAGTCCGAAGGTTCGTCGGGAATGCTACCGGAACTAGCCAAGAATGAGTTGGGAGCTTGCCGAAGGCTTTTTCGGAAGCTCGCCGGAAGGTTCGTTGGAAGTTCGCGAAGCTCGCCGAGAAAGATCGGAGCTTGCCGACGAAGCTTGTTGAAACTCGCTAAGATCAAATCGTGAAGTCTAAGAGCTTGCCGGGAGTCCGCAGAATGGTTTCCGAGAATTCATCGGAAGACCGCCGGAAGTTTGCCGGAAGCTCGCCAGAAGAAGTCTTGACTTGCGGACTTTGTAATAGCTTAGAAAATGTCTTTAAATTCATAGTTAGCACGTTAATTAAGGTTAGGATTAGGTGTTAATCCTATAACCCAAGTAGGGGCCAATTAGGCCCAAGTTCGGACTGGTTTGGACCAAGTTTGGAGCCAAACCAAGTGAGCTGGAATAGTGAAAGAGGTGCCACCGCCAGGGTTGGAGGTAGCACCGCCCAGGCTATGTCTTCCAGCGAAGACTGGGCGGTGCAACTGCCCCAGCCAAGAGGTGCAACCGCCCAGGATATGTCTCCCAGCGAGACTGGACGGTGCAACCGCCCTAGCCAGGCGGTGCAACCGCCCAGAGCTCAGTCTTCGAGCTAGACTGGGCGGTGCAACCTCCTCTGTCAAGAGGTAGCACCACCAGAGCTCAAGTTTCGAGCTTTGCCAGGCGGTGCAACCACCGAGCTCAGTCTTCAAGCTCTGGCAGAGAGGTGCATCAGCCTGAGCTCAGTTTCGAGCTCTGCCAGGTGATGCAACCACCGAGCTCAGTCTTCGAGCTCTGGCAGAGAGGTGCATCAGCCTGAGCTCAGTTTCGAGCTCTGCCAGGTGATGCAACCACCGAGCTCAGTCTTCGAGCTCTGCCAGGCAGTGCAACCATCGAGCTCAGTCTTCGAGCTCTGGCAGAGAGGTGCAATCGCCTGAACTCAGTCTTCGAGCTCTGCCAGGCGGTGCCACCTCTCCAGTCAAGAGGTGCAACCGCCTGATCCCAGAATTCTGGGATTTGATCGATTTGATTGTTTTGAGCTCCAAATTTGAACTGGGTTGGGGCCTATAAATACCCCACCCATTCAGCACTGAAAAGATACAGATCCACACCAAATTCTTGATCTTTTCAGTGATTCTAAGAGCTCAAATTTGTGTAAAGTCCTAAAGTTCTCCTCCTTCTGTTCTTCAAGTCTTGAGTTGTAAAGAGAGGAGAGAAAGGATCTGTAAAGGTTGTCTCCTGAGCCTGTCAAAAGGAGAGAAACTGTAAAAGGGCAGTTAGCCTTCGCCCATTGAAGGAAGGCAGCTAGTTGACGTCGGTGACCTCGTCGGAGGAGGAAGCCAAAAGTGGAGTAGGTCAAGACTGACCGAACCACTCTAAATCTCTGGTTTGCTTTTACCTTGAGCACTTTATCATTACTGCAAACCTCCTACATTGCTACTGCCCTCTGCGCCTTTACGAACGAGTTTCTAAGCTCTGATCTTTCAGAATCTGCATTCAAACGTAAATCGTGTTTTCGTACGATCTTCACACTGTAGTTTACGCTTACATTCGGATTCCATTTATAACTGCAAATTGCTTTCTACGTAAAACGCTTTTCAAGGTTCAAAACTGCTTTTAGACGCAAAACTACAGGTAGACGTAAAATTACGTTTAGACGTAAAACTGCGTTTAGACGCAAAACTGCGTTTAGACGTAAAACTGCGTTTAGAAGCAAAACTGCGTTTAGACGTAAAACTGTGTTTAGACGTAAAACTACGTTTAGACGTAAAACTGCGTTTGGACGTAAAACTGAGTTTAGACGCAAACTGCGCTTAGACGCAAACTGTGCTTAGACGCAAACTGCGCTTAGACGCAAACTGTGTTTAGACGCAAACTGCGCTTAGACGCAAACTGCGCTTAGACGCAAACTGCACTGTGATTCTGCTTTTATATCGAATTCGTTTTTTATCGGACGAACGCAGCTTTCGTTTTTAAAATCGCTGTAAGATTTCCGCTACACTAATTCACCCCCCCCCCCCTCTTAGTGCTCTCGATCCTAACAGATAAAAAAAAAAATCAAGTATCAAATGAGAGGTTTGGATAACACTCATTTAAATTTAAATCATCAAATCATCAAAATCACTTTTATATATTCATTAAAAAATATAAATAGATTCATTAATCTCTTTTTGAAAGATTTGATAAACTTTTAGGGAGAGAGACATTTTCAAGAATAATGCATTCTCTTTTTTATTTCAATTTAAGCGATTGATTTCATACAAGTATATCCTTGTTTTCTATGCCAAATCCATATATCATTGATTAAAATCAAAAAATAAAAAATTATCATAAAAAAATTTATCAAGATCAATAAGCCATAAATCATAAAATCATTATGTATAATTTTAAAATAAAAAGTCATTAAGCATGATTTCATAAAGCATATTCAATCAAAATCATTTTATTTCGGCTATGGAGTTTTGAAAAGTATGTTGGATCTCTGGTCATAAGCCTTGAGCATCCATTATCAAAATATCATTTTTGCTCATGGCTTTTAATTTTAGAGATATCTACAAGAAGAGTGGGATTGTTCTATATACCCATTTAGCTTTGAATCCCTCATAATTTGATTTATCATTCTTAGTTTTTAGTATTAAGTCATTCATGGTTTTTTTAGGAACCAAAACTAATTTATGTGGGTTATATATTTTAAATGAACATTTATATGTAAAATGATCACATCTATCTCAAAAATTACATTTATTTACAGGTGAAATATGTAAAGTGGGTCTTTTAACGAAGATAGTTAACTTTTGTTAAGTGTTACTCACAAAGCCAATTTTTTTCTTTCTATGAATATGATCTTTATTAGCAAGGATTATGTTTAGAAATTTATTACCTATTTTAGATTTTTCTAATATTTCTTGTAGTAAAATGTTTTCTTTCTTAAGTAATTCTTTCTCTTTACACTTAGAGCAAGTAACTAATATACTATCATCATGCTCATTTTTTAATCTATCAAATTCACTAAAAGAGAAGCATGCTCATTTTTTAACAACTTATATTTTTTACCAAGTAGCTTACATTCATCATATAGATCATTAAAAATAATAAATAAATCATCATAAGCTAAATAAGATTCGCTAGAGTCACTTATCTCATCATTCAGCATCATTAGAGCATAATTTGTAACTTCACCTTTGTTGATTGACTCATCATCTTTGGATGTACTTGAATCGTCCCAAGTCACCTTGAGAGTTTTTTTCTTTTTTGGTAGCTTCTTCTTCATTTGAAAATATTCATTTTTGAAGTGCCTCGACCTTTTGCATTCGTAGCAAGTCATTGTGTTCTTTTAGATTTATTTTTTTATTTTTATTTTATAATTTTTTTGAGTTTTCTTGTCAAAAGTTTTATGTCATCATCACTTGATATTTCGCTCAAATGGTCTTCTTTTATTATAAGTATCAAATTCTTTTTGTTCTTTAGAAGGTTTTTCTCGTATTCATCATGTGCCTTGCATATAATTTCACATGTCATCAATGAACTAATGAGTTCTTCTAGTGAAAATTTGTTTAAGTTCTTTGTCTCTTGTATTGTAGTTACTTTTGGATCTCAACTCTTTGGAAGAGATCTTAGAATCTTGTTTACAAGTTTAAGATTAGAAAAACATTTTCCAAGAGCTTTTAAACCATTAACGACATCCATAAAACGGGTGTACATGTCAATAATAGTTTCGTTTGGCTTCATTCGAAATAATTCAAAATCATACATTAAAATATTTATCTTAGATTCTTTTACTTTATTTGTGTCTTCGTGAGTTACTTCTAGTGTGTGCCAAATCTCATTTATAGTTTCACATAAAGAAATATGATTAAACTTATTTTTGTTTAAAGCATAAAATAGAGTGTTTATAGCTCTAGCATTCAAAGAAAAATATTTCTTCTCCAAATCATTTCATTTGTTCATTAGATTAGAAAGTTTTTAAAACTACTTTCGATAATCTTCCATAAATTCAAATACATAGAAAGTAAGAAAACTCTCATTCGAGTTTTTCAATAAATGTAGTCCATCCCATTTGAACATAGGAGGATGAATGATAGAGTGACCCTCTTGATTGCCAATAAAAGCTATTTCTCTTAGGTGTTAAACCAAACAAGAAAAAATATTGGTTCTGATACCAATTGTTAGGATTAAGTCGACACTAGAGGGCGTGGGTGAATTAGTGCTTTCAATAAAAACGTTGACTTTAGAAAATCTTCATTCGATGAAAACGATAATGAAAGCGTGATTGACTTAGAGTAAGTGAACTAAATAATTAGCTCAAAATGTAATAGCAATGAAACACAGAAAGAAAGTGCCAACCGGATTTATAGTGGTTCGGTCATCGTGACCTACGTCAACTCCCGATTCCTCCTCCGTTGAGGCCATCGGCATCTACTAATGATCTTTCTTTAATGGGAAAAGACCAACTACCCTCTTACAACTCTTTCTCCTTTTCATAGGTTTAAGAGATAACATTTACAAGCCTCACACCTCTTTTATACTAGCCCAAAACTTAAAGAGGATGAGGACTCTTAGCCTTTTCAACTCAAAATAATAACCCCTTTCTACTCTTTTTTCTTGCTACTTCAAGCAGGAATAGCTAGGGTATTTATAGACTCCAAATGGATTCAAAATTAGTGTCAAGAATGGTCTTATCTCAAGTTTCCAAGGTACTAGCGATACTACTACTAGTTTTGGGCAGTACCACCGCCCAATCTGGCGGTACTATCACTTAACAAAGCCTCGGAGATTGAGCTCTAGCAATACCACCACCTGCTTGGGCGATACCATCGCCTGCTTAAGTTGTACCACCGCCTACAGTCATTAATGGCCGGCGGTACCACCGCTTAGTTTAGGCGGTACCACCGCTTAGACCACCTGGGAGGTCGAGCCTTAAGTGGTTTCATCACCTAGTCTAGGTAGTGCCACCACCTGATGTAGCTCCAAGTGGTTGAATGAGCTATCCAATCGACTTAATTCAGCCCTATTTTGGGTCCAGTTAGCCCCTAATTAAGTTCGTAAGATTTTTCCTTAAACTAACTCAAATTAAAGTCATAACTACGATAGTTAAGGCCAAAATAATTACGATATAAGAAATCTAAGTTATCCGACATATCAATTGTTCAACCGAACTCTCGGTGAACTTTCGACGAACTCCCAACGATCTTCCGATAAGCTTTCGACGAACTCCTGACGAACTTTCTGCGAGCTTCTGTGAACTCTCGACGAACTTCCGACAAGCTTTCATTGTATCGTTCTATCCTTCGATATATCCCTTAATTCATCCAGCCCAATGACCGATCATTAACTCGGCCCAACATTCATTTCTTCTTTAATTATTTTATCTTTTTTATGATTGTATTTAGTCCTGCATCACTTATCTCAACACATGGATTAGATTATTAATTTATTAATTGATTTTATCATCAAAATCCGAGATTCAACAAGTTCGTCCTGTATCACTTTTCTCAACACATGGATTAGATTATAAATCAATTGATTTCATCATCAAAATCCAACACATGGTTATTGGTTTAAGTGAACTAAGAGATCTTATGTAAAAAGATAGTATGAAGATTGTCTCCTTAACAAGATAAGAATATAACTTAGTTATATTTTGCTTATGTACAATATTAACATGATCAATCAAATTTTCAAAATAGATTTATCATTAGAGTTTTAAAATAGATTAAAAGTTTATTGTACTAATTCACACCTGGGATGCATATAGAGATGTCTAAATGACTGTAAATCAGTTTTTTCCTCTTTCTTACTTGTTCCCGTTTACTTATTTAAATTAGATTTCATATAATTATTTATTTCCACAATCAAAATTTTAAAGTTCATTTCAACTAGCATAAATATTAATTCAGGAAATCTTCGGGCCTAAATTTAGTTTTTGTTCTTGGATCAATAAACATTTACTCACGGAAGCCGTACATTACTTGTTACTATATGGAGATTTTACAAATATTTGTTTTATCATTATTGATGTCTTAAAATTAGCTGAAATGGGCCGTGTTTTAATTTTTGCTATGAAAGAGCATAACTAAGTCTACATTTGGTGTTTTTCTTTTTAAGAAAAAAAAAGAAGAAGAAAAAGAATGATATTATAATTTAACCAATAGCTACCCAAAAAATATGTTAGGCATGGAGTTCTAGCCAAAACTTCCACCCCAACACCATGACTCTTCCCCACCCCAGTTAGCTAATCTGTGGGCACCACACTTGAGGTTACGTCTAATACGAAGATTAAACAGATTTGTTCCCTAACCAAAGCCAAAAATATCCATTAATCGAACAGCACCTGCACATTCCTCCAACCTTCAGCCTTCGCCCTCGCCAATGCTACAAGAATGGCTTTTCCTTCTGCACACATGGCCTTCTCCACGTCACACGCTGCACTCCCTGTTGCTACCAAGTGTCTTTGTTCATCCTTAATGAAGTAGCCTAATCCGGTAGCAAATATATCAGCATTAAACGAACTGTCTGTCACACTTGATGTTTTATCTGTAATTGCCCTGTTAGTAATGGATTTTCATCAGACCTTTGCCAGAGTGACCCCTCCGGCTTGTGAAGAACCCTCGAGTAGTCATTGGCAATCACCTTCCCAAAGATGATTGTGATAGTGATGATGATTCTAGTTTACCCAATACTGTCATAGAATGTTAAAGAATATTCTCTCTAACGTTGTCAGCCCTTTTGTTTTCCTTTCAACCGACTTGTATACCATTCATCCACGTCACTTACATCTATTTAGAAACGGTTAGTTTGGCAAGTCTCATATACTCCCACATCGAAAAAATCAGGTTTGTTATCTCCTATTTAAACTATAAATGAGGATCTGGGTTTTGAATTATTTGTTTTGGGTTTAAGTCCACACTTAGTTAAATAGTTTGGGCTTATAGTTTGAGTTATTCTTCTTTAATAGATTCGGTGTTTTATGACCTAGGAACATCTTCCTAATGCATTTGTAATTGTCTCTTTTATAGTAGTGATTTGCTACTTCTTCGTCCGTGGATATAGGTCAATTGACCGAATCACGTAAATCTGGTGTTCTTGTCTCTTTTTTATTTTTTTATTTTTTTATTTTATTATCTTTGTTAGGTTACCAAAATTACCCTTTGGTAAATTTCCTAGGGCTATCTCTAACAAACTAGTATCAAAGTCTGGTTTTGGAATCTTTTGGCAACGATGACAATAACAAAGATTGTTGTCGAGAAATTCCACAGAAATATTAACTTCGGCATAAGACAACTCAAGATGGAGGTCATTCTGGTTCAAGACGGAGTTGATTTGGCACTATAGGGAGCTGAAAACATTCCAGATGGTACATCAAAGGAAGATCTTGTGGGTATGGATAAGAAGGTCTGATTAAGTATTATTCTAAATCTTTCTGACGAGGTTTTACGGGAGGTAGCTACGGAGACTACAGTTAAAAGAGCATGTGGGACAAACTTAAAGCCTTGTATATGAAGAGGACAGTAGAGAATCGTCTCTACTTAAAGCAGAGTTTGTATATGCTTCGGATGACTGAAGGTACATCTATACTCTCACATTTTGATAAATTTGATTCCTTAATTATGGATTTGGAGAATATAGATGCAAAAATTGATGATGAGAATAAGGTCATGTTACTTTTGTGTTCTCTTCCCCAATCTTTTAAGCATTTCCGTGATACTATGATTTCTGGAAAAGAAATAATTTCGTATCAGGAAATTAAATCTGTACTAAAATCTAAGGAGCAGATAGACAGAGATATCACTGGGGAAAGTAGAGGGAATCAGGTTGAGGGTCTGGTTGTTAGGGGTAGAATGGATAAAAGAGAATTTGACAGTAGTAGATCTAAATCTAGATCTAAATCCAGACATAGAAATTTAGAATGCAGATATTGTCATAAAATGGGGCACATTAAGGCTAATTCCTAGATGCTCTTGGGTGTAAATACACAACTGAATGTGGAGTTATGAAAGTTTCTATAAGTGCCCTTGTTGTTATGAAAGTTTGTATGTCTGGTAGCTTATATATTTTATAGGGAACTACTGTCACAGGCTCAGTTATAGTCTCGTCATCATCATTATCTGATTATGACATCACCAAATTATGGCATATGCGTTTGGGTCATATGAGCGAAAAAAGTTTGAGCATATTGAGCAAAATGGGTCTACTTTATGGACAGAGTACTAGGCCACTGGTTTTTTGTGAACACTGCATTTTTGGAAAGCAGAAAATAGTCAACTTCAATTCTTCGGCAGTTCAGAAAACAAAAGGTACTCTTGACTATATTCATTCAGACCTTTGGGGTCCAGCTCATGTTCAGTCTAAGGGTGGTGCTAGGTATATGTTGACTTTCATTGATGATTATTCCAAAAAAGTTTGGGTTTATTTTTTGAAGCATAAAAATGATAATTTTCTAACCTTTAAACAATGGAAGGCTTTAATTGAGAAGCAAACAAGTAAATAGATTAAGCGGCTTTGAACATATAATGGCATGAAATTTTGTGAAAGTGACTTTGATGAATTCAGCAAAAATGAAGAAATTGTTCAACATCGCATTGTTAGGATGACACCTCAGCAAAATGGTATGGTCGAATGTATGAACAGAACACTCTTGGAGAAAGCAAGGTGTATGATCTCAAATGCAGGGTTGACAAAGGACTTTTGGGCAGAGGCAATTAATATGGCCTGTTATGTTGTCAACCGCGCTCCGTTTGTAGCACTTAACTTTAAAACTCCGGAGGAAGTTTGGTCAGGTACTCCTGCTGATTACTCTGATTTAAAATTTTTTGGGTATCCAACATATATGCATATAAATGAAAGAAAATTATAGCCTCGAGTTAAAAAATATATTTTCTTTGGGTATGCTTCTAGGGTGAAAGGATATAGATTATGGTGTTCTGATCCCAAATCCCAAAAATTTGTAATCAGTAGAGATGTTACTTTTGATGAATTATCTATGTTATCTTCTAAATAAGAATCTACTAGTTGTACAAATGATAGTGCGTAGAAGCAGGTGGAGCTTGAGATTGGTAGTTCTAATTCTTTTCAGTCTAACTCTTCTATTCAAAGAATGCCGGTAGATAGTCCCAAGTCTACTAACGAAAATGATCTAGAGGAAGAGCAATATTCCATAGCCAAGGATAGGCCACGAAGAAATATTCGACTACCACAAAGATATGTAAATTTGGTTGCATATGCTTTGTCAATTGCAGAAGAAATAAGTGAAGTTGGTGAGCCTACTTCCTACTCAGATGAAGTTTCTTATGATAATTCCGCTAAGTGGTTGATCGCGATGAATGAAGAAATTGAATCTCTCCATCGGAATAGAACTTGGGATCTTGTGAAGCTGCCTTCGGGTAAAAAAATTGTTGGATGCAAATGGATCTTCAAAAGGAAGGAAGGTATTCTAGGGGTTGAAGATGCAAGGTACAAAGCACGATTGGTTGTAAAAGGTTATAGTCAGGACATGGTGTTGATTTTAATGACGTATATTTACCTGTTGTTAAACATAGCTCTATTCGTGTTTTGCTTACTTTAGTTGCCATGTATGATTTGGAATTGGAGCAACTTGATGTCAAGCCAGCTTTCTTACATGGTGAACTTGAAGAACAAATTTATATGGAGCAACCTCATGGATTTGAAGTTGATGGTAAGGAAGACCATGTTTGCTTATTAAAGAAATCCTTATATGGATTGAAGCAGTCTCCAAGGCAGTGGTATAAGAGGTTTGATTCTTTTATGTTGGGTCATAGTTACATGAGGAGTAGGTATGATAGCTGTGTCTACTTGCAGAAGTTAACTGATGGCTCTTTTGTGTATTTGTTGCTTTATGTTGATGATATGCTTATTGCAGCTAAGAATTTGTCAGAAATTCACACTTTAAAAATGTAGCTGAGTAGTGAATTTGAAATTAAAGATTTGGGAGCAGCTAAAAAAATTCTTGGCGTTGAGATCAAAAGAGATCGAGGAGTTGGAAAATTATTTTTAACTCAGAAAAATTACCTCAAGAAAGTCTTGGAAAAGTTTGGCATGAAAAATGCTAAGCTAGTGAGTACTCTTCTTGCTAGTCATTTTCGGCTATCTGCTGCTCAGTCACCATAGTCAGTTGAAGAGGAAGAATATATGGTGAAAGTTCTATATTCTAGTGCCATCGGCAGTATTAAGTATGCAATGGTTTGTACTCGTCAAGATATTTCACAAACAGTCAGTGTAGTTAGTAGATATATGTCTCGCTTGGGTAAAACACATTGGCAGGCTGTGAAGTGGATTCTCATATACTTGTAAGGGACTTCAGATTTTGTTTGGAGATTGGAAAAAATTGTGACACTTTGGTTGGTTTCGTCGACTATGATTATGCTGTGGATCTTGATAAACGAAGATCTTTAACAGGCTATGTTTTTTGCGTTGGCGGTTGTGCAGTTAGTTGGAAAGCTTCCTTACAACCTATCGTGGCTTTATCTACTACAGAGGCAGAATATATGGCAGTGACAAAGGCGATCAAAGAAGTTTTTGTTAGGATCAAGAGCACTAAGAGGGGGGGTGAATTAGTGTAGCGGAAAACTTTCTGAGATTAAAATCGAAAGCTGCGACAAAGATGATTTCGATGTAAAATCAGATTATTAGACTCCTTTAGCTTAAGAATAAGTAAGATGACGTTAGAGTAAATCTACAAAGGCAGTTTGCAGTTTATGATAAAAATCAAAATGCAAGCGCAAACTGAAATGCGATGTTCGTACGATAAAACTGGTTTACGTCTAAACGTCAACTTTGAAGATACTGAACTTTGAGATATGTTTTGTAAATGCACAGAAGGCAGTTTGCAGTTATAATTGGAGTCAAAGCGTAAACGTAAACTGCAATGTAATGATCGTACGAAAACGCCGATTTACGTCTAAACGCATATTCAGAAAGATCTGAACTTAGAAACTCGTTCGTAAAAGCGCAGAAGGTAGTAGCTATTTAGGAGGTTTGCAGAAATGATAAAGTGCTCAAAGTAAATGCAAACCGAGATTTAGAGTGGTTCGGTCAGCCTTGACCTACTCCACTTTTGGCTTCCTCCACCGACGAGGTCACCGACATCAACTAGAGGCCTTCCTTCAATAGGCGAAGACCAACTGCCCTTTTACAGTTTCACTCCTTTTGACGGGCGCAGGAGACAACCCTTACAGAACTTTTCTCTCCTCTTTTTACAACTCAAAACTTGAAGAACAAAGGGAGGAGAACTTTTGGGCTTTTACAACAATTTTGAGCTCTTAGAATCATAGAAAAGATCAAGATTTTGGTGTAGGTCTATATCTTTTCAGTGCTGAATGGGTGGGATATTTATAGGCACCAACCCAGTTCAAATTTGGAGCTCAAAATGATCAAATCCCGGAATTCCGGGATCAGGCGGTTGTACCTCCTGACTGGAGCGGTTGCAACGCTTGGCAGAGCTCGAAGACTGAGCCCAAGCGGTTGCACCTCTCTGTCAGGGGCGGTTGCATCGCCTCAGTCTGGCTCGGAGACTGAGCCTAGGCGGTGCCACCTCCTGACTGAGGCGGTTGCACCGCTTGCCAGAGCTCGAATACCAAGCTCAGGCGGTGCTACCTCTCTGTTAGGGGAGGTTGCACCGCCCAGTCTTGCTTGAAGACTGAGCCCAAGCGGTGCCACCTCCTGGCTGGGGCGGTTGCACCGCCCAGTCTCCCTGGGAGACTTAGCCCAGGCGGTGCTACCTCCTGGCTTGGGCGGTTGCACCTCCTGGTGCAATCAGGGTCCGAATGGGTAGCTCCATTCGGCTCAATTTCGGTTTTTCAGGGGCCCAATTGCCCCAAGATTAAGCTAATGGGATCACCTCCCATTTCCAACTTAATCAACATGCTAACTATGATTAATTCTAAGACAATTTCTGCAGCTTTGCTTTGGTGCGTCAATCGCTTCTTCCGGCGAGTTTCCGGCGAACTTCCGTCGATCATCCGATGAACCCTCGGTGATGCTCCTGCGTACTTCCGGCAAACTCCTGGACTTGCGACGATCCACTTGGCGAGTTCCGACGAGCTTCGCTTGGCAAGCTTTTGGACTTCTCGGATCTGTTCCCGCAGAACCTCCGACGACTGTCCGAACTTCCGTCAAACTCCCAACGTGATCATTGACTTGACTCCTGCGCAACTCCTGCTGCTTGTCTAACTTTCGTTGTAGTTAATCCTGCACACTTATCTCAACACATAGATTAGACAACAAATGACAATTGACTTCATCATCAAAATCCGAGATTCAATAATCTCCCCCTTTTTGATGATGACAATCAATTGATAATGGAGTTATCCTTAACTCCCCCTGTCTATATGTCATAGTTGAGATAAGTCAACCTTGAATTCACGACCTAAGAATTCAAGCGACATATTGATAAGTTAGATCAATTGAACTTATCAATACTCCCATCATGATACCCATTATGATGTATCTCTCTAAGGATAATGTCAAGGCTTGACATCCATCATCAGATTTTATACGATGGTGATTGTAACTATTCATCATGTAGTTGAATATCAACATGTAAAGCTGTGAAGTGATATTTTGATATCATTACATGATGTACACGTTTCAAATTTTTGTAAGTTTTGCATATCTTCACATGGTAAGGTATCAACTCAAGGCATAATGCAAACTATAGCATCTGTTCATATATCTCTTTGTGATGCAAGCATGGCATAATCATAGCAGTGTTTATAGCATCAATTCATATATTTCTCGGTGATGCAAGTATGGCATAATCATATCAATTCATATATTTCTCTCCCTTTGTCATCAACAAAAAGCATGGTAATTGTGATACCAAGAAAATAAAATAAGCAAGCTTATAGAGGAAGGCATTATACATAGATTGCTTTGAATACTTCTTCCCCCTTTATAATCCTTTGTACAAGTAAAGATATTTCAAGATGGAATTCATACGTAGGAATCACTTCATCAAATCTATTTCAGAAACATATTTTTCATAAAAGTGTACGAGAAAATCTGATTTATAGCATTCAGATAATGAGATGGATTCGAACAAGATTATGCTACTGATTTTCAAATATAATTATGAAGACAAAACATTTCAACACATGTTATGTAATGGCAATTAAGTGATTTGATCATTCAATAAAGTCCGAAAAAATAGTTTTAACTAGTTTGTCTATTCGGACACATCAACATTCCTAATTCTCTTCTTATGAAATCAAATTGTTCTTCACTTAGAGGTTTTGTAAAAATATCAGCTAGTTGATGTTTAGTATCAATGAACTCTATGGTTACGTCATGATTAGTAACATGATCTCGTATAAAGTGATGTCTAATATCAATATGTTTTGTTCTTGAGTGTTGTATAGGATTCTTAGTTAAGCATATTACACTTGTGTTATCACATTTGATGGGAATATTTTTAAGATTAACTTTGTAATCTTCTAAGGTGTTTTTCATCCAAACAACTTGTGCACAAAATGCACTAGCTGCAATATATTCAGCTTCGGTTGTTGATAGTGCAACTGAGTTTTGTTTCTTAGATGACCAGGAAACAAGGGCATTTCCTAAAAATTAACATGATCCTGATGTGCTTTTTCTATCTAGTCTACAGCCAGCAAAGTCAGCATCAGCATAAGCAATTAACTCAAAATTCTCTGATTTCGGGTACCATAATCCTAGATTTGTGGTACCATTAAGATATCTAAGTATTCTTTTAACTGCTTTGAGATATCTTAGGGTTTGATTGAAATCTAGCACAAAGTCCTACACTGAACATGATGTCTGGTCTGGTTGCAGTGAGGTAAAGTAAACTTCCTATCATACCCCTATAAGTTTTTTGATTGAAGCTTTCTCCACTTTCATCAATTTCTAACTTAGTGGAGGTGCTCATAGGAGTGTTAATAGCCTTTGAGTTGTTCATATTAAATTTTTTCAATAAATTCATAGCATATTTAGTTTGACTAATAAAGATGTCATTGCTTAGTTGTTTGATTTGTAAGCCTAAGAAGAATGTTAATTCTCCCATTAAGCTCATTTCGAATTCAAGACTCATAGTTTTAGCAAACGATTCACAAAGAGATTCATTTGTAGAGCCAAAGATAATATCATCAACATAAATCTGAACAATAAGAAAATTATTTTCAAAATTCTTGATGAACAATGTAGTATCAACCTTGCCTTTTGTGAAATTATTTTCTATAAGAAAAGAACTAAGTCTCTCATACCAAGCCCTTGGGGCTTGTTTTAAATCATAGAGAGCTTTAGTTAATCTAAACACATGATTAGGGAGGCTATCATTTTCAAATCCAAGAGGTTGTTCAACATAAACTTCTTCGGAAATAAAGCCATTTAGAAAAGCGCTTTTAACATCCATTTGAAACAACTTAAAATTATTACTACTAGCGTAGGCAAGGAGCATCCTTATGGCTTCCAATCGAGCCACAGGAGCGAAGGTTTCTTTGTAATCGATACCTTCTTCTTGGTTGAAACCTTTGGCCACTAATCTAGCCTTGTTTCTAACCACGATACCATTTTCATCTTGCTTGTTTCTGAAGACCCATTTAGTACCAATAACTAAATGGTCATTTGGCCTAGGAACAAGCTTCCACACCTCATTTCTCTCAAATTAATTCAATTCATCTTGCATTGCGATAATCCATGAATCATCTTTCATGGCTTCGTCAACACATTTGGGTTCAATTTGGGAGAGGAAGACGGCGTTTGCACAAAAAATTTTAAGAGAATATCGTGTTTGAACCCCCTTTGACGTGTCTCCTAAGATTAGCTCCTTGGGATGAGCATCTACATACTTCCAATCCTTGGGTAAGGATGTTTCGGAAGTGGATGCATCCAAGTTGCTAGTTGGAGAAGGGGTTTCATTTAAATTCAAGGAATCAAAATTAACATCATCATCAAGGTCATTTTTCCTGATTTCGGAAATCTCATTGAAAACAACATGAATGGATTCTTCGATAATTAAAGTTCTTTTATTGAAGATACGAAAGGCTTTATAAACTGAAGAGTAACCAAGAAAGATTCCTTCATTAGATTTTGCATCAAATTTTCCTAAGTTATCCTTTTCATTCAAGATAAAACACTTACACCCAAAGATTTTAAAATATGAAACATTGGGTTTCTTGTTGTTCCATAACTCATAGGGAGTTTTGGTTAGTAGGGGTCTTACTAGAACTCTATTCAAAATGTAGCATGCAGTATTTACGGCTTCGGCCCAAAAATATTTGGGTAGGTTGTGTTCATTCAACATGGTTCTTGCCATTTCTTGTAAATTTTGATTTTTTCTTTCTACTACTCCATTTTGTTGAGGATTTCTAGGAGTAGAGAAATTATGGTTGTATCCATTGAGTTCACAAAATTTCTGGAAATCATGGTTTTGAAATTCACCACCATGGTCACTTCTAATTGATGAAATCATAGAACCTTTCTCATTCTGAACAAGTTTACAAAATCTGGTAAAATATCTAAGGCATTCACTTTTCTGTTTTAAGAAGTAAGTCTATGTGTATCTGCTATAGTCATCCACGATGACGAAGGCGTATTTGCTACCTCTAGGCTTGATGTGGAGATTGGTCCGAACAAGTCCATATTGATCAATTGTAAGGGTCTAGAGGTGCTTATCTGATTCTTAGATTTGAAGCTACCCTTAATTTATTTTCCTAATTGGCAAGCATCACATACATTATCTTTGATGAACTTGATATGAGGAATTCCTCTTACAAGTTCTTTAGATGATATTTGAGTGATTAGTTTCATGCTAGCATGACCTAATCTTCTATGCCATATCCAAGCATCCTCATTCAAAACAGAAAAACATATTTCATTACACAAATCATTGATGTCAATAGTGTATACGTTATTTTGTTTTAATGCAATCATAGATATGTTTTTGTGTGATTTTTCAATGATGCAAGCATTAGATTCAAATCTGACAATATATCCTTTATCACATAATTGACTAATGCTCAAGAGGTTATATTTTAAACCATCAACTAACAAAACATCTTCAATAAAGAAGTTGGATTTGTTACCTATGGTTCCTTTGCCAATGATTTTACCCTTGTTGTTGTCTCCGAATGTGACATAGCCTTCGTCTATGCTAGTGAGCTTAGAGAATTGAGATGGATCTCCGGTCATATGCCTTGAGCATCCACTATCAAGGTACCATCTCTTGCTCCTAGCTTGTGATGGTTTAGTTTTCTACAAGAAAGGATGATTTTTAGGTACCCATTTGCTTTTGGGTGCCTCACAAATATATCTACATTGTCTATCATGTTGCATAGAATTTATCATGGTTCCTTTAGGAACCCAAATCAATTTGTTTGGACTTATTTTCTTGAATGGACAATAATGCATCTTGTGTCCGAATTTGCAACAAAAGTTACATTTGTCTTGATGTCGAACATGTAAGATGGAGCCTTTTATGAAGGTGGTTGGATTTTGGTGAGGACTTCTCACGAATCCAATTCCACTTCTTTTGGGAACGTGACCCTTGTTTGCAAGGATCATGTTTAATGACTTGCTACCAACCTCGAATTTCTTCAAGGTATCCTTAAGTAGCATGTTTTCCTTTTGGAAGGTTTCTAGATCATGGCATTTTATGCATGAGCTTAAACTATCATGATGTTCAGCTTTTAACTTATCGAAATTACAAATAAGACTATCATGCTCCTTTTTTAGCAATTTGTATTTTCTACTAATAGTCTTACATTCATCAAATAATTCATGGAAAGCATTTACTAATTCATCAAATGATAAATCTGCTTCTATTAAATTTGTTACCTCATCTCCGATGGCCATTAAGGCGTAATGAGCAACTTGCTCAGTGTTGGACTCCTCTTCTTCGAACGCGCTCGAGTCATCCCATGTTGCTTGAAGCGCCTTCTTCTTTGATATTCTCCTTTTGACTTGGGGATAATCACTCTTGTAGTGTCCCGGCTTTTTGCATTCATAGCAAATAACTTGGTCCTTCTTGGGTTCAAGTTTATTTTTTGCATCATTCTTAAACTTGTTTCTTTTAAAGAATTTTTTAAATTTTCTTGTTAGAAGTGCCAAGTCATCATCACAGTCCTCATCACTTGAGTTTTCTCTCAAGTGGCATTCTGAAGTTTTAAGTGTCATATCCTTCCTGTTCTTTAGAAGGATATCTTCTTGCTCTTCATGAGCTTTACAAGTCATTTCGTAGGTCATTAACGACCCGATTAGTTCTTTAAGAGGGAAGTTGCGCAGATCTTTTGCCTCTTGAATAGCAGTGACTTTAGGATCCCAACTCTTAGGAAGAGATCTTAGTATCTTATTTACGAGCTCAAAATCTGAAAAGCTTTTTCCGAGTCCTTTTAGACTGTTGACGACATCCGTGAAACGGGTAAACATGTCGCCAATGGTTTCACTCGGTTTCATCCGGAAAAGTTCAAAAGAATGTAACAACAGATTGATTTTTGACTCTTTCACTCTACTTGTGCCTTCGTGAGTCACTTCGAGTGTGTGCCAAATATCAAATGCGGTTTCACAAGTTGAAACACGATTAAACTCGTTTTTATCAAGCGCACAAAACAAGGCATTCATAGCCTTTGCATTAAGAGCGAAAGCCTTCTTCTCCAATTCATTCCAATCGATCATTGGAAGAGAAGACTTTGAAAATCCGTTTTTGACAAGATTCCATAGTTCAAAATCCATAGAAATAAGAAAGATCCTCATTCGGGTCTTCCAGTAGGTGTAGTCCGTCCCACTGAACATGGGTGGACGTGTAATAGAATGCCCCTCTTGGTTTCCGGCGTATGCCATCTCTCTTGGGTTTTAATCCGTTAGAGAGTTAACCTTGCTCTGATACCAATTGTTAGGATCAAGAGCACTAAGAGGGGGGGGGTGAATTAGTGCAGCGGAAAACTTTCTGCGATTAAAATCGAAAGCTGCGACAAAGATGATTTCGATGTAAAATCATATTCTTAGACTCCTTTAGCTAAAGATTAAGTAAGATGACGTTAGAGTAAATCTACAAAAGCAGTTTGCAGTTTATGATAAAAATCAGAATGCAAGCGCAAACTGAAATGCGATGTTCGTACGATAAAACCAGTTTACGTCTCAACGTCAACTTTGAAGATACTGAACTTTGAGATATGTTTTATAAATGCACAGAAGGCAGTTTGCAGTTATAATTGAAGTCAAAGTGTAAACATAAACTGCAATGTAATGATCGTATGAAAACGTCGATTTACGTCTAAACGCAGATTCGAAAAGATTTGAACTTAGAAACTTGTTCGTAAAAGCGCAGAAGGTAGTAGCTATTTAGGAGGTTTGCAAAAATGATAAAGTGCTCAAAGTAAATGCAAACCGAGATTTAGAGTGGTTCGGTCAGCCTTGACCTACTCCACTTTTGGCTTCCTCCACCGACGAGGTCACCGACGTCAACTAGAGGCCTTCCTTCAATAGGCGAAGGCCAACTGCCCTTTTACAGTTTTACTCCTTTTGACGGGCTCAGGAGACAACCCTTACAGAACTTTTCTCTCCTCTCTTTACAACTCAAAACTTGAAGAACAGAGGGAGGAGAACTTTTGGACTTTTACAACAATTTTGAGCTCTTAGAATTATAGAAAAGATCAAGATTTCGGTGTAGGTCTGTATATTTTCAGTGCTGAATGGGTGGGGTATTTATAGGCCCCAACCCAGTTCAAATTTGGAGCTCAAAACGATCAAATCCCGGAATTCCGGGATCAGGCGATTGCACCTCCTGACTAGAGAGGTTGCACCGCCTAGTAGAGCTCGAAGACTGAGCCCAAGCGGTTGCACCTCTCTGTCAGGGGCGGTTGCACCGCCTCAGTCTGGCTCGGAGACTGAGCCTAGGCAGTGCCACCTCCTGACTGAGGCGGTTGCACCGCCTGCCAGAGCTCGAAGACCGAGCTCAAGCGGTGCTACCTCTCTGTCAGGGGAGGTTGCACCACCCAATCTTGCTTGAAGACTGAGCCTAGGCGGTGCCACCTCCTTACTGGGGCGGTTGCACCGCCCAGTCTCCCTAGGAGACTTAGCCCAGGCGGTGCTACCTCCTGGCTTGGGCGGTTGCACCTCCTGGTGCAATCAGGGTCCGAATGGGTAGCTCCATTCGGCCCAATTTTGATTTTTCAAGGGCCCAATTGCCCCAAGATTAAGCTAATGGGATCACCTCCCATTTCCAACTTAATCAACGTGCTAACTACGATTAATTCTAAGACAATTTCTGCAGCTTTGCTTCGGTGCGTCAATCACTTCTTCCGGTGAGTTTCCGACGAACTTCCGTCGATCATCCGATGAACCCTCGGTGATGCTCCTGCGGACTTCCGGCAAACTCCTGGACTTGCGACGATCCACTTGGCGAGTTTCGACGAGCTTCGCTTGGCAAGCTTCTAGACTTCTCGGATCTGTTCCCGCAGAACCTCCGACGACTGTCCGAACTTCCGTCGAACTCTCGAACTCCCAACGTGATCATTGACTTGACTCCTGCGCAACTCCTGCTGCTTGTCTAACTTTCATCGTTGTTAATCCTGCACACTTATCTCAACTCATAGATTAGACAACAAATGACAATTGACTTCATCATCAAAATTCGAGATTCAATAGTTTTATGGTTAAAAGTTTTGTTCAGCGAATTATGTCTGCATCAAAGTGTTACTACAATTTACTGTGATAGTCAAAGTGCTATTCATTTGACTAAAGACCAGATGTATCATGAAAGGACGAAACACATCGATGTGAAGTTTTATTTTATTCGGGATACTATTGCTGAGGGGAAAATCCTTGTTTAGAAAATTCATACGAAGGACAATCCAGCTGATATGCTTACGAAGCCTCTTTCGGTTTACAAGTTCAAGCAGTACTTGGACTTGGTTGGTGTTCATTATTGGTGATTGTCTGTTGGGGCTTTTATGAAGAAGGTGGAGCAAGTTTTGTTGGGACATGCCAATATGGAGATTTGTTAGTTTGGCAAGTCTCATATAGTCGCACATTGAGAAAATCAAGCTTGTCTATTGGAACTATAAATAAGGGTTTGGGTTTTGAAGTCAGATGTACCATAAAAAAAACCTAAGTGTTTGTTTTAGGTTTAAGTTCACACTTAGTTAAATAGTTTGGACTTATAGTTTGAGTTATTCTTCTTTAATAGATTCGGTGTTTTATGGCCTATGAACATCCTAAGGTATTTGTAATTGTCTCTTGTATAGTAGTGATTTGCTCATCTTTCGTCCGTGGATATAGGTCAATTGACTGAACCACGTAAATCTGGTATTTTTGTCTCTCTTTTATTTTTCTACTTTCTTGTCTTAGTAAATTTCTTGGGGCTACCTCTAACAGAAACACCCAACCAATTTTCCTCATAGCAGATCAAATATCCGATACTAGAAAAATATATATATATGTCTGGTAAACTCAAGGCAGCATTTAGACGAGTTTGAGTGAATATGCAGTATGAAATTTTTTGAATATTACGTAAACAATACATCAAAACTACATTTTAAATACATACTGAAGTAAGCATTGTTTAGTAAAATTATATTTTAAAAAGTCCATTCGATATTTTATGACAAATTTAACCTTCTAATATTTTTAATATTTATTCAAAAATAAATACATATTTTTATTAAAATAAATAAATATTTTATTAAAATTTTGTATGATCGAAGTATATAATAAATAAAAAATATATATAATTATATATAAATAAGTAACCACTTTGAAGCACTTACGGAAAAGTTAACCGGTGATGGGTGCTTATATTGATTGATATGCTTAAATATGACGTACATGATTATTAAGCAAGCTTCGTAATAAGTATTATTACCATCCCCAAAAGCAAGAAGCAAAACTGATACTATATGAATTCATCAAGTTTGTTTGACAGGAGAAGAGGATACATGTCATTTAAGTTTGTTAAACAGAACAGAAATCACTTTGGATTGCACTTCCTGTACATTCGATAATCATGTTGACCGAGTGTGCGCGGTGATTCTCACACGATGAAGTTATAATGATCAAAACTTGTTCTTTTTTATTTGGTAAATGAAGACAAACCATTGGCCTGTAGTTAGCAAATTCCTGTCTTCTGCCTTATTCTTGCAATTAATTTATGATGTGGATTCTACTCCCTTGAATTTGTTTGATTTGGATGCTCTTGTCACCATTTGTTGATGAGGCAAATGTGTTGTCCCACTTGTTTTCCAAAAGACAAACTAAGAGTTATAGTACATGGAACGGATTTCTTGGCGCCCTCACTGTCTGTCTCTTGATGTTTGTTGGCTTAATTCATAGGATGTACCATGATCATGTATGTGTCTTGTCGAAGGACACCATAAAATGCCATTTGTTCTCTGTCACTCTCTTTGATATGATTCCTTGCACAGTAGATGATGTTATATTCTCAATTTGCCTGCTCGTAGGGTCTCACTGGTAATAACACTCCGATGGTGATAATTTGCTGGTTCAGAGAGAAATTGCTGAACAATCTTATTTCTGGAGTTTCTCTTGTCGGCCAGTGATCCAAGTCAACATTTGTAGTAGGTAAAACTGATGTACACCACAGCCAGCACATAACATAATTATTATGTTTAAAGGCGAGAAAGTTCCAACCTGTTGATGCAAAGTAAAACAATAGGAGGAAGAATACTAGGAGAACAGGCCCCCTTTGTCCTCTTTCTTCCACTTCTCTTTGCTTTTGGTACCAGAACTTGATATGTGCTTGAGAATATTCACATCTAAAGGTGATAAAAGAAGGAAAAGGGACAATGAAAAAATGTCCTGGCTTTTTCCCACTCTGCCTACCAAGTCATCAGCATCAGATTGAGGCCACAGTATGCATAGAAATCTTTTCCCACACTGGCACCCATCATGATGCATTCCCTTGGCTTGGCTTGGCTTGCAAATCTAGCTTATAGATTTAATGGTTTGTGGTCAGCAATATAATAGACTGACTGGAAGGGCACAATCCGATTCCTCCTCTTATGTGTAAATGTGCACAAACATCTTTCTTTCTCTCTGTTTGTTCTGCAGCTTGCTGATGATGCGAGTGGTAGCGCCATGCCTGAGAGTATTAACCAAACAACTCTCAGTTCCCTACTTCCAAATGCTTCTAAATGAGGCAGAACAACTCGGGTGGCTTTCAAGCATTCAGTATGCAAGAAAGTCCATGGTGGCTGCTGCAAAGAAGTCGTCTAACACTAGTGAGCTTGAAGCCATGAGATTTGATGGATAGAGTATTTCAAATGTATGAGCTTGCGTATCTTTAAAAGCTTAGATTAGAACTGGAAAAAGTGTGAAGACAGAGACTGGAGAAAGCTTTATTTGACACACTTATTGCCATGTCTATCTATCTACACACACCATAAATTCTGTCACACAAATCTTGCAAATCGGACCATCTTTAACTTGGTGTAATCTATCGCGATCTATACTTGTCCGAATCCCACGGATGAAATCCGGAAATCCTTGCCGTATACGTCTGGAGACTGTAGCTGATGCTGGCACGCCCACATCACTGAACACAGATTGGCTGTCTGTCTTGACATCACAATGCACAGATTGGCTTCGGTTTTGGATGGTTGCTACGACGGGAAGCCACCCTCGAGGTACTCCGACCATTTGAGATCCTCGGGCTCGCCTTCGAGCTGGACTTGGGTGTCCGTGTCTGGCGTCAACTCCGACCAAGGGAAGAAGCCATTGTCGAAGAAGGGGCTGCTGTTCTGCATCTCTATTCCGCCAACGCTGCTGATGCTGCTCTGACTTGTGTTGCTGGAGTAAACAGCATCACTGTACCGAATACCATCAATTCCAGCACAGACGTGTGCAGGATTATATGGTGGGAGGTTGATGTTTGTTCTCAGGCCCATGGAAGTGGAAATGACTGCGGTCGGAGTTGATGGGAAACCTGTGGATAATGTGTTGCAGCTCAAGTCGTGATTCATTTCGAACAGCCTACCATACGGATTTGGGCAGATCGATAGTCCAGCCGTCGCTGCCTGGCTTCTGCTGCAGTCGGTGGCAAAGCTAAACTCTGCAAGAGGGAAGATGGTGGCTGGATCGGACGAGACGTCTTGGCTGGCGAAGAATTGGCCTAGAAAGAAGCATTTCATCGGTGTGGCCGAGTTCTTCGATGGTTTCCTTTCGACAGCGTGCTTATCCAACATTGGCATGGAGGAGGAAGTCGGCACCGCGTCGGTGGTGCTCTCCAAGGTTGCATTGGGAACTTTGAGGTCGCAGGAGCTGGAAGTCCTCTCGCTGCTCTTCGAGGCTTGATCTTCGGAGGCTTCGGCCTCCGCGAGTGGCTTGTGCGTGTTGGGGTTGATGCCTCTCTGCTTGAGCTTCTTCTTGATGCAAGAGTTCCAGAAGTTCTTGATCTCGTTGTCGGTCCTTCCCGGCAAGCGTGTCGCAATCTGTGACCACCTGAACATGTCGTCGGTAAAAGGAGTAGAAGAACTCAAGGCCTGACATCACAACGATGGATAAAGGAGGAGAGAGACGAGAGGGAGGGAATTCCTGTACCTGTTTCCTAGCACCGCATGGAGTTCAATTATGAGATCCTCCTCCTGGTCTGAGAATGCCCCTCGTATGAGGTCAGGCCGCAGGTAGTTTATCCACCTCAACCTGCAGCTCTTTCCACACCTCTGAAGACCTGTGCACACAAGAAGCAATTACCAAGGATTAGATGCAGATCAGCAAGGAAACCCATGCCCAATCTGCTGGTTGGCAAATGCATCACCTGCTTGTTTAGGGACAGAGCTCCAACACCCATGGCCATACGTCGTTATATGCTTGATGAGCTTTTCGTCTTCCTCAGGAGACCACAGGCCTTTCCTCAGCTTCTGCTTGTGGCAGCATGTGTGCCGCCCCATTTCTGGTGAGACCCGAGAATGAATGCAGCAGAAATTCCTGCCTGTCTGCCGAATTGTCGGCGGGAGAAGAGTTGCGTGCGAGTCGGGAACTGAGGAATGTGCAGAAAGGGATAGAGGGGAGGCAGAGGGATCGAAGCAGCACTGAGGAAGGAATTGGAATTAAGAGAAGAAGGACATGCGAGAGAGAGAGAGAGAGAGAGGAGGTCACAATCACAGTGGTTGCAATCCAGTTAGGTTTTCCTTCTCTCCTCTGCTTTCCTTCCCTTCTTTTAAAGGTGGGGAGAGGATGAATTGAACCATCATGTTGTGATGCTGATAAACTACAAGGTCATGGCAGTAAAAGTAACAAGGTAGAAGACATGCATTGTGTGGGAAGACATGCATTCCTCCGAGCTGCCTCTACTGAGATCGTCCTTGAAGCAACCCACACTTACCTGTTCATGATACTACTCCCTCCCTACCACACAAGTTTTCTTGTGTCCAAATGAAGCCAGAAAACAAACAGCATGCCTGTATGAACCTCAATGTCACTTTAGAATGTGTGTGTCACAGAACATTGTATGAGTATTAATTAAAACACAACCTTGCTGTTCTATCTTGGAAACAACATGGACAAATTATTTGTGCCCATGACAGTCTGTTGAATCACTCTCTTCTGTTCTAATCAGACAATCTGAAACGAGCTTATGATTAATTTTGTTTACAATCAGATTCCTTTCTCATTTTTCATGGCACTGAGGGCACTTCAAATACGAGCTATATATGAATGATCAGGTTATTGTAACTCAAGAGATCAATTCCAATATCATTTTGCATCATCGTTTCATGCGCAACTCTCCTTTGAGCAAAATGTAAATTAGAGTATATATATATATATATATATATATATATATATATAAAGTCCATCAATCCAAATACACAGAAATGGGGAAATCATGCACTATATTGTACAATATAAACGTCTATTGGAAACTAGGGTGAAAACAAGGGTCCCTTTTATTGCGAAAATTTTATCTTAATTTGGATTGTGGCAAAAAGAAAGGAAATCAACTTTTCATAGTTCAGTCTGGATTGGGAGAAGAAAAAAACAAAAATGAATATTCTTTCCTTTTTATAGAGGTCATGGAATAATAATAGAAGTGATTTAAAGGTTGTCTTATTCCCCGAAGAAAAATAATCAGAATAGGAAAAAAAATATTCTTTACCATTTTTAAAAAAACAAGAAAAAAAAGTCCAGTGAATTTTAATTGGAATGTTGCTCTAAAAAAAGAGTAATAAGTGATGATGACAATGGGAATACAATATTTTTTTAAATTATAAAATATAATTTTATAAATGACAAACCTGGTTTATAACAAATTTAAAGATCAAAATGCTAATACATATTCATTAGTTATATATTTCCACAATCTCCTAAACAAATCATATATTGAAGCTAAACTATATGTTAAAATATAAAATATGTGATATGATAAAGATATTTCTAAACTTTTGTTTTTAAATATTTTCCTTGGAGTAATAGTTTTCAGGAATGGAAATAGAGAAGAAAAAAAAAAACTCTTCCAACCAATGGATGTTTCTTTTTCCCTTCTATTGCACACAACCAAATGAAATAATACATATTATGAAGCATTTGTGTCATGATAACTGTGTGCTTTGGTCCCAAAGAACAACGTTTTTTAATTATAAATAAATCTGGGCAAAATTTTTTTCTTCTACTGGAAAAATGAAAAATATGGTTAACCCCAAATGTTAAATGAAATAACACGAAAAAATATGACTCCTCCTTGAACAATCCAGTAATTTAATTTTCTACCCATCAATCAATCATTACAACCTAATTGTATCATGGCATTATTGAGTCCATATGGCGGCAGTGTGCAAATTCTCAATTGTACGAGGGATCACAACATGCCAATTCCGATTGCACAGTGTTGCATGATCGAGGCCACATTATTCTGTGTTGTTGGTGTCACATTGGACCCACTCCATCAATAGCAAGACAACTTGGTACATTGGATGGCAATCGGCATCTCGTATCTATGCTGCCTTTAGCCGGTGTTATGCATATAAAAGCTTAATTATCCTCCATGACGCGAAGCTAAATTGCATATAAAAGCTTAATAGAACAAGACACAACAAAGACCACCCTTGTGAAGAATGATTCAAATAAGTATCCTTCCTGGTTGAAATATGTTATCACTTGTCAATTATGTCTTGTTGCTACCTCTCCATTAACGATTTGATATATGATAACCCAATTAACATTGAGATACACGTGCTAGCCTAGTGGACAATGAGATGATAAAAGGCTCAATCAATATCAAAAAATAATCTAAGAAATATTTTAAAAATAATTGGACAAAGAATATTTCCCGTATTGAAGAATATTTCCCCCAATTAATTCCCTGTAAAATTCATCGAATCTTGATCTTTATGCAGGTTAGTCGTAGAGTATGTACTCGAGTCCACCTCAACCCATAAAAATGTTTGAGCCATCAAGATTTTTTACACACAGGTCCAAACTGAATCGAGTTGATCCGGACATAAATGACATCATCCACACCAATATTCATGTTAATATAGGCAACATAAATTTACAAATTCATTTATAAATGTTAAGTATTACATGAACAAAATAAAACTCATAAATTTATATTAATCTTATACTTGTGTTCTTTTTAGACTAAGTAGGATTAAGACTAAATATATAAGATATAATTTTAGTAATTTGAGGAATAAACATAATATAGTTAAGTTGGATAGATAAAAAAAATAAAAATTAGGTAAAAGCTTTATATATTTTATATCAACTATTCAACATTATGGAGAAATCAATTAATACATCATTCATAGAGTCAAACAAAGATGGCTAAAATAGTAAGAAATGACAAGAGTCTTATGTGATCATAAATATACTTTTGATTACAAGACAATTGTGAGAACAATAATATTTTATAAATTTAAGTGTTAGATATTTAAGAAATAATAAATATAAAAATTTTATATTATCGAGAAAAAAAGGTTGAGATGGATGTATGGAGTTATTAGGAAAAATAAAAAAGAATATTTTTATTTATTAACAACTAGGTATTGTTTCGATAGAGAATAAAATAAGAGAAATCATTTAAGATAGTATGAATATGTGATTAGAAGACTTTCAAATGTGATAGTTAAAAAAGATGAAATGATTAATGTTAGTACCACAAGAAAAGGTAGAGAAAAATATAAAAAAACTTTAATAATAACTATAAATAAATATTTAAGAACTTTAAATCTTGACTTCTTACTAATCTCAATGATAATAAAAGATCTATATAATTGATCCTAAATTATAGGATTTATAATTTTATTATTATATAGTTGTATTCTTTTTATTTTTATCAAAATATATTTTTTATCTATGTCAATAATTATCAAGTCACCAACACTAAAGCATTGTGAAAGATAGAATAAAGCCCAAAAATATGATGATTCTTTTCAACATTGTCTTATAAAAGAAAAAGGCCAGAATCTTATGCATTTAGCATATCGTCATTCTTTTCAACATTTATTCATTCTATTATATATAATTCCTTGGTTAATTATATTATATATACATATATATATATATATATATATATATATATACATATATATATACACATATACATGTACATGTATATGTATATATATATATACATATACATATACATGTACATGTATATGTATATATATATCTATACATATACATATATATATACATGTATATATATATACATATACATGTATATGTATATACATATATACATGTATATGTATATACATATACATGTATATGTATATACATATACATGTATATGTATATACATATACATATATATACATATATATATATATATATCCATAACATCTCAAATATTCTCTTAAATCCTTAAAACAAGTTACTATTGTTGAATCTCGAGATGAGATAGACTGTGATATCGTCTAATACTGGCAATGGTATCGTCAGTACCCAAAAAACTCGAGATGAGATACTTTTTTGTTCTATTTTTGAAGCTATTTGGGGTTCATAAATATCTCACACTTTCTTGCTTGATATAATATGAAAAGTGAAAATAAAAACTTATGATATAAGTAATAAAACATTATTGTAATCCTTTGAGAGTTCCCTCCTCTTGTTCTAAGTCTTGATTTCTATTTAAGGAAGGAGTGAGTAACTTGTAAATGTTTTCTCTTAAACATGTGAAAAGAAGAAATAGTTATAAGAGGGTAGTTGGTATTCATCCATTGAAAGAAGATCGTTAGTGAACACCAGTGACCTCGACGAAGGTGGAATCGGGAGTGAACGTAGGTCACGATGATCGAACCACTATAAATCCAATGTACCATTTTCTCTTACTATTTACCTGTATTGCTGTCTTATTTAATAATTTTGTTATTTTATACTTATGTTCCTTTTATTTTTATCAAAATATATTTTTTATCTCTATTAATAATTATCAAGTCACTGACACTATGTCAAGCTATCGTTTAGAACATTGTGAAAAGATAGAATAAAGCCCAAAAATATAAAAACATGAGGATTTTTTTTAACATTGTTCTATAAAAGAAAAAGGTCAGAATCTTATGCATTTAGCATATCATCCGGATACTTTCTATTATATATAATTCCTTGATTAATTATATTATATTATATTTATATTATATTAATATTATATATATATATATATATATATATATATATATATATATATATATATATATATATATATTGTGTGTGTAGCATCTCAAATATTTCATTAAATCCTTAAAACAAGTAACTATTGTTGAATCGGTAAACAGTGGTACTGTTGTACCATCAGTATCATAGAAACCGAAGATAAAATATTTTTTTACTCTATTTTTAAAGTCATTTGGGGCC
Source organism: Musa acuminata AAA Group (assembly GCF_036884655.1). NCBI lineage: Eukaryota > Viridiplantae > Streptophyta > Magnoliopsida > Zingiberales > Musaceae > Musa > Musa acuminata. The sequence continues at coordinate 28,170,649 of NC_088333.1, read as the reverse complement.
TATAAATATCCCACACTTTCTTGCTTAATAGAGTATGAAAAGTGAATAAAAAATTTGTGATCTAAGTGATAAAACTTTGTTGTAATCCTTTGAGAGTTTTCTTCTCTTGTTCTAAGTCTTGATTTCTATTTAAGGAAGGAGTGAGTAATTTGTAAAGATTTTTTCCGAAACTTGTGAAAAGGAAAAATAGTTATAAGAGGGTAGTTGATTTATACTCATTGAAAGAATGTCGTTAATGAATACTAATAGTCTCGATAGAGGAGGAATCAGGAGTAGACGCAGATCATGATGACCGAACAACTATAAATCTAATGTGCCCTTTTCTCTTACTGTTTACCTACAATACTTTCTTATTTAACTGTCAACCACTTTTGCTTATACTCTAACGAATATTTTTATAATTTTGTTATTATATACTTGTGTTCTTTTTATTTTTATCAAAATATATTTTTTATCTATATCAATAATTATCAAGTCACGAACTATGTCTATTTAGAACATTGTGAAAAGATAGAATAAAGCCCAAAAATATGAGGATTTTTTGAACATTATCCTATAAAAAAAAAAGGCCAGAATATTATGCATTTAGCATATCGTCTAGATACTTTCTGTTGTATATAATTCTTTGTTCATATATACGTTGAATCTCGGATTTTGATGATGAAGTCAATTGTCATTTGTTGTCTAATCTGTGTTGAGATAAGTGTGCAGGATTAAATACGATGAAAGTTAGACAAGCAGCAGGAGTTGCATCGGAGTCAAGTCAATGATCATGTTGGGAGTTCAAGAGTTCGACGGAAGTCCGGACGGTCGTCGGAGGTTCTGCGGGAACAGATCCGAGAAGTCCAGGAGCTTGCCAAGCGAAGCTCGTCGGAACTCGCCAAGTGGATCGTCGCAAGTCCAGGAGTTTGCCGGAAGTCCGCAGGAGGATCACCGAGGGTTCATCAGATGATCGACGGAAGTTCGCCGGAAACTCGCCAGAAGAAGCGATTGACGCACCGAAGCAAAGCTGCAGAAATTGTCTTAGAAGTAATCATAGTTAACACGTTGATTAAGTTGGAAATGGGAGGTGATCCCATTAGCTTAATCTTGGGGCAATTGGGCCCCTGAAAAACCAAAATTGGGCCGAATGGAGCTATCCATTCGGACCCTGATTGCACTATGAGGTGCAATCGCCCAAGCCAGGAGGTAGCACCGCCTGGGCTAAGTCTCCCAGGGAGACTGGGCGGTGCAACCGCCCCAGCCAGGAGGTGGCACCGCCTGGGCTCAGTCTCCGAGCGAGACTGGGCGGTGGAACCTCCCCTGATAGAGAGGTAGCACCGCCTGAGCTCGGTCTTCGAGCTCTGGCAGGAGGTGCAACCGCCTCAGTCAGGAGGTGGCACCGCCCAGCTTCAGTCTCCGAGCCAGATTGGGGTGGTGCAACCGCCCCTGACAGAGAGGTGCAACCGCCTGGGCTCAGTCTTCGAGCTCTGCCAGGCGGTGCAACCACTCCAGTCAGGAGGTGCAACCGCCTGATTCCGGAATTCCGGGATTTGATCATTTTGAGCTCCAAATTTGAACTGGGTTGGGGCCTATAAATACCCCACCCATTCAGCATAAAAAGCATATAGACATACACCAAAATCTTGACCCTTTATGTGATTCTTAGAGCTCAAAATTGTTGTAAAGCCAAAAAGTTCTCCTCCCTCTGTTCTTCAAGTTTTGAGTTGTAAAGAGAGGAGAGAAAAGTTCTGTAAGGGTTGTCTCCTGATCCCGTCAAAAGGAGTGAAACTGTAAAAGGGCAGTTGGCCTTCGCCTATTGAAGGAAGGCCTCTAGTTGACGTCGGCAACCTCGTCGGTGGAGGAAGCCAAAAGTGGAGTAGGTCAAGATTGACCGAACCACTCTAAATCTCGGTTTGCATTTACTTTGAGCATTTTATCATTACTGCAAACCTCCTAAATAGCTACTACCTTCTGCGCTTTTACGAATGAGTTTCCAAGTTCAGATCTTTCCGAATCTGCGTTTAGACGTAAATCGACGTTTTCGTACGATCATTACATTACAGTTTACGTTTACGCTTTGACTGCAACTTTAACTGCAAACTACCTTCTGCGCATTTACAAAACATATCTCAAAGTTCAGTATCTTCAAAGTTGACGTTTAGACGTAAACCGATTTTATCGTACGAACGTCGCATTTCAGTTTACGCTTGCATTCTGATTTTTATCATAAACTGCAAACTGCCCTTGTAGATTTACTTTAACGTCATCTCGCTTAATCTTAAGCTAAAGCAGTCTTAGAATCGGTTTTTACATCGAAGTCGTTTTCGTCGTTCAAACGCAGCTTTCGATTTTAATCGCAGAAAGTTTTCCACCGCACTAATTCACCCCCCCCCCCCCCCCCCCCCCCCCCCCATCCTCTTAGTGCTCTTGATCCTAACAATTGGTATCAGAGCAAGGTTAACTCTCTAAAGGATTAAAACCCAAGAGAGATGGCATACGCCGGAAACCAAGAGGGCCATTCTATTACACGTCCACCCATGTTCAGTGAGACGGATTACACCTACTAGAAGACCCGAATGAGGATCTTTCTTATTTCTATGGATTTTGAACTATGGAATCTTGTCGAAAACGGATTTTCGAAGTCTTCTCTTCCAATGATCGATTAGAATGAATTGGAGAAGAAGGCTTTCGCTCTTAATGCAAAGGCTATGAATGCCTTATTTTGTGCGCTTGATAAAAATGAGTTTAACCGTGTTTCAACTTGTGAAACCGCATTTGATATTTGGCACACACTCGAAGTAACTCACGAAGGCACAAGTAGAGTGAAAGAGTCAAAAATCAATCTGCTGTTACATTCTTTCGAACTTTTTCGGATGAAACCGAGTGAAACCATTGGCGACATGTTTACCCATTTTATGGATGTCGTCAACGGTCTAAAAGGACTCGGAAAAAGCTTTTCGGATTTTGAGCTCGTAAATAAGATACTAAGATCCCTTCCTAAGAGTTGGGATCCTATAGTCACTGCTATTCAAGAGGCAAAAGATCTGCGCAACTTCCCTCTTGAAGAACTAATCGGGTCATTAATGACCTACGAAATGACTTGTAAAGCTCATGAAGAGCAAGAAGACATCCTTCCAAAAAACAGGAAGGATATGGCACTTAAAACTTTCAGAATGCCACTTGAGAGAAAACTCAAGTGATGAGGACTGTGATGATGACTTGGCACTTCTAACAAGAAAATTTAAAAAATTCTTTAAAAGAAACAAGTTTAAGAATGACGCAAAAAATAAACTTGAACCCAAGAAGGACCAAGTTATTTGCTATGAATGCAAAAAGCCGGGACACTACAAAAGTGATTATCCCCAAGTCAAAAGGAGAACATCAAAGAAGAAGGCGCTTCAAGCAACATGGGATGACTCGAGCGCGTCCGAAGAAGAGGAGTCCAACACCGAGCAAGTTGCTTATTACGCCTTAATGGCCATCGAGGATGAGGTAACAAATTTAATAGATGCAGATTTATCATTTGATGAATTACTAAATGCTTTCCATGAAATATTTGATGAATGCAAGACTATTAGTAGAAAATACAAATTGTTAAAAAAAGAGCATGATAGTCTTATCTGTAATTTCGATAAGTTGAAAGCTGAACATCATGATAGTTTAAGCTCATGCATAAAATGCCATGATCTAGAAACCTTTCAAAAGGAAAACATGCTACTTAAGGACACCTTGAAGAAATTCGAGGTTGGTAGCAAGTCATTAAACATGATCCTTGCAAACAAGGGTCACGTTCCCAAAAGAAGTGGAATTGGATTCGTGAGAAGTCCTCACCAAAATCCAACCACCTTCAGAAAAGGCTCTATCTTACATGTTCGACATCAAGACAAATGTAACTTTTGTTGCAAAGTTGGACACAAGATGCATTATTGTCCATTCAAGAAAATAAGTCCAAACAAATTTATTTGGGTTCCTAAAGGAACCATGATAAATTCTATGCAACATGATAGAAAATGTAGATCTATTTGTGAGGCACCCAAAAGCAAATGGGTACCTAAAATCATCTCTTCCTGTAAAAACATTAAAATATTAGGCTGGAGCAAGAAATAATATTCTGCTCCTTGATTCTCGATAGTCATAACCCTCGCAACGCTTAAATAACAAGTGGAAATTATGAAATCACAAATGCGATTTGGATACAACCTTATTTGACTTTTCAGAATTAGAAACATATGATTCCCAAATTCACATATCCCCTTGATCTTCGAACCCGTCAATTTTATCCATTCATCATCTTCGAATCAAACCTTGTATCATGAAGAAACTAAGTATGTCATGAACTTGAAAGGGTTACCAACTTGAACAAACTATCACAAACATGTGTACGACATTGGGAGTATGCATGTTAAAAGATCTATCTTGATCATACAAGAGTTTTTGCCTTAAAATAAAAACTCATATGTAATTACGGAAGAAAAGTTAATTGCTCTGAATGAAAACTCTCCTCAAGACAAAAGCTCCCTGATCAAATCACGCTAATCAGAACAAAGTGTTCTGTTAGAACCCTTACAGATTCTAAACTTGGGGTTGATCTCTTTAGGGGATCGACCTCCTTGGAACTCTATAGGGGTTCCTCCCTCCAAGTTGCTGCTCAAAGGCTGCAGAAAAGATTCATCTATTGCTTAAGAAAAGAGAAGGAATACATGGCTATTTATAGGGCTTCTAAACTCTAACTCCTAATAGGACTCCTACTTAAGACTCTTACTTCTAACCAACTCCTAATAGAACTCCTACTCAAGACTCCTATTCCCTTACAACTCCTAATTCTTCTCTAAGAAAAAACTTCCTACATGAATGCCCCTCACAATTAGGACTCTCCTAGCTAGAGTCCTAACAGAATGTCCCTCTCAATTAGGACTCTCCTAGCTAGAGTCCTAACATTTTTACATGAATGTCCCTCTCAATTAGGACTCTCCAAGCTAGAGTCCTAACAGACCCGCCCTCTTCAAATCAGCCTTGTCCTCGAGGCTGATTATTCATGAATTCTGGGAATTTGATCTTCAAGTCGTCATAGTTCTCCCAAGTGGCATCTTCTTTTGGTAGGTTCGTCCACTATATTAGCACTTCATTAGTGGGTCGTCGTCGTCGAGTCACGATTCGTCGATTAATAATGGCACTTGGCTGGGTCTGGAGTTCTCTTTGGGTAGTCATATTTGGTGGGTGGCTTTGGGCTGTCTCCAAGCACCTATTTAAAACTTCCGGTTGGCTGTTGGTTTGTAGGTGATATGTCGTACTCCTTTTCAATTTAGTACCCTTATAGTGTAATTCTTTTGAGTCCCAATTGTAATGAGCCATGGGGCTTGGTGCTGCCTCCAATTTTTTTATAATCTTACTAGTATCTAAATCTTCCTGCCATTCCATCTTAATATCCTCAAGGAAGTCGCTGGTCGGAAGTGAAACGGTCGAAACTTCAACTTGCTCGGGTAGTTGCGAAAGCGCATCTGCAAGAACATTCTCTTTCCCCTTTTTGTAAGTTATTTCAAAATCAAATCCAAGAAGTTTTGTTACCCATTTTTGCTGCTCGGGGGAAGATATCTTCTGCTCCAAGAGATATTTTAGGCTTTTATGGTCGGTCTTGATTTGAAAGTATCGTTTGATCAAGTACAATCTCCACCTCGTTGCTGCGCGCACAATGGCGAGCATCTCCTTATCATATGTTGACATATTTTGATCAGAGGGAGATAATGTCTTGCTAGTGTATGCGAGTTGTCGACCATCTTGCATGAGAAAGACTCCAATTCTGACTCCAGATGTGTCGACCTCAATAATGAAGGGTCGGTTGAAATCTGGTAGTGTTAGCACCGGTGTCGTCGTCATGGCTGCCTTAAGTTTGTCGAAGGCAGCGGAGGCTCTGTCCAACCATTGGAAGATATCTTTTTCTAGTAAGGAAGTAAGTGGTGCACTGATCTTTCCATAGTTTTTCACGAACTTGCGGTAGTAGCCTGTTAAACCCAGAAAGCCATCTAGCAATTTTATGTTTCTCGAGGTCGGCCAGTTTTGCATTGCTCCAATTTTGAAGGGGTCCACTGCCACACCTTCCTCTGATATGATATGCCCAAGATATTCCACCTTTTGTTGAAGAAAGCAAAAATTCGTGGTTGTTGTGTGTTCAAAAGGTGGTTTTCCGTATGTCTTCTTCGCATGCTCGTATTTGATGATACCCGGATCAAAGGTCCAGCTTTGTAAAGATTTGTGCTCCCTTTCATCTAGCAATTCATCTACTATTGGAATAAAGTATTTGTCCTTGATGATTATGCCATTGAGAGCTCGGTAATCAACACATATTCGCCTTGTTCCGTCCTTCTTGCGTACAAGTAGCACCGGCGAAGAGTAGATGTTGCAACTTGGCCGAATAACTCCTGTTTCGAGCATCTCTTTTATAATCCTTTCTATTTCATCCTTCTGGAGATGTGGATACTGATATGGCTGAGCATTTGCTGAAGATTTGCCTGGAAGAATCATTATACAATGATCATGCCGACAGGTAAGAGGTAGGTTGCGCGGTTCGTCAAATATATTTGAAAATTCAGTAAGCAAAGGAAGTAGATTTGGATCTTCAAATTCTGTTGGCTCTCCCTTAGTTTGCTGCTCAAGTTGTACCAAAAAGCCGCTACATGCTTTATGCAAAACATTCTCCATTTCTTGTGTGCAAATCGTTGTTATGTCGCCCCCACGTTTCCCGTGCAATGTCACCTGTTTCTCCTTACTGTAAAATTTCATAATTAGTTTCATAAAATTCCAAGAAATATCACCTGCTGTCGTCAACCATTTAATTCTGAGCATGGCCTCATGATTGTTAAGAGGGAGAAGGAAGAAATATGCAATTATCTCTTGGTCCTGCAGCAATAGTTTCTCCTGCAAGCGCCTATGATCACAATTCAAAATCCGTCCGTCGGTGACCTTAACATCAAACCTGCAGCGATTCTCGATAGGTAATGATATCCGAATAGCAAGCTTACTATTTAGGAAGTTAGTAGTACTGCCCGTGTCGATGAGAACAGTGATTGGTTGTTGTTTGAGAAGGCCTCCAATTTTCATCGTTTGCGGGTTTGAGTAGCTAGCTAGTGTATGTACCGTAACTTCAGTCGGTTGTGGCTCTTCTTCTGCATCTTCTTCTTCATGTTCAAGGCTCTCTTTTGGATGTTCAATGACCTCTTCTTCTATCGGTTCCATAAGAAGTCCCCCTTTACTACAGCGATGCTCACGGCTCCACGGCTCGTCACAATGCCAACATAACCCCTTCGCATATCGCACCCGAAGCTCTTCTCTTGTTAACCTCTTTAGTGTAGGGACTTGGTCGACAGTAGGGGGTGCTAAGGGCTTCAATATTACTGGTTGAGGAGAGACCCTAGTCCTCCGAGCTTCATGGTTCAATTGCTCCTCTTGATGTCGTGCGAAAGAGATGGCTGCCATAAGCGTATACGGTTGTCGTGCTTTAACTTCTCCTCGAATATCCGGCTTCAAGCCCTCAATAAAGGTCCATAATAGCTGTTTTTGAGACCAATCATGAGTTTGATTAGATAACCTTTCAAACCTGGTTTGGTACTCCTGAATGGTGGAGGTTTGTTGGATCTTTGCTAGTTGTTCGTCAATATTCTCGTAATCGGTTGGTCTGAAGCGAATCAGTAGTCCTTCTTTGAATTGTCGCCATGAAAGGACTCCATAAGTATGTTCAAACCAGTCAAACCACTGTATAGCATCCCCTTCAAGATATATAGCTGCAATTTTCACCATAGATACATCCGCAGTTTTGTGGTACCGAAAATATCGCTCCGCGCGCGAGATCCAACCAATCGGGTCTCCTTCTTCCCATCTAGGGAAGTCCACTCTCATGCATGGATAGTTGGGGTTGGTCATAGAGCTTCCCCTCTCTTGGAAGTCATATCTTTGGGGTTGGTGTGATTGGGCAAAGCTCTCTCCTTGATGTGATTTCTTCGGGCTTAGTGGTCGGCCCAATCTGAGTTCGGTAAAGAGCATCCGAATCTTATCCTCCATTCGCGCCTCCAAGACTTCGAATTTCGCATTGATTACCTCCTTAGATGCCATAATATATGCCTCCAAATCTATGATGTTAAGATCTCTCTTTTGTTGTTAGGTTAAAGGCATGTATAGGTTGAGAGAAGTGATGGTCAAAAGGGTTGGTGGATTGGTGGATGTAGGCTACGATTTAGGCTTGTTTTGTGGTAGTTTTGGGTGCAGTTTGAGGGTGTGGTTTAGTAGAGTTTTAGGGCTATGGTTGAAAGTTTTGGATCTGTGGTAGATGGTAGCAAAGGTTTGACAGAAATCCGTGGAAGTTGCAGCAAGTATGTGCTGTCTTGTAAGAGTAGAATTGTTGTCGAAGAAACAACGGTTTCTCGACGTAATTTCCACCAAAAACTTAAGAGAATTGAGGAGGGAATTGATAGAAAAATCACAGTTTATATGACAGCAAGGATATCTAATTTAATCAAGAAAATTTCAGCAGTATAACAGCAAGGAAATTGGTGCAAGTTGCAATTACAGAATTATCGTCGAAAAATTTCAGCGGGTTACGATGAAAATTTGCAGCAACATAAAATCGTTTTTAGAGATGAATTTCTTAATAGATCAATCTTAGATGGAAGCCAAGATGATCTATGAAGTGTATAAGAAATTTCATTCAAAAAAGATTGCAAATAGATGGGTTAAGGCAACGATATGCAACTGAAATTTTCTGCAGCATAGATTTTCAAGTGCAGCAGATTGGACATAAAAGATCAGTAGTTTATATTGAGAATTTTTTTATGAAACTAAAGAGAAATCTACTGTTAGGAAGTGTCAAAGATGTCATAAAAATTTCGTAGAAATTTGGATAGAAAAACCACAGTAGCAAGATCAAACAGCTGGTGCTATGCGGCTTGAATTCTGCAATTCAAGTGCAGTAGATTGGACATAAAAGATCAGTAGTTTATATTGAGAATTTTTTTATGAAACCAAAGGGAAATCCACTATTAAGAAGTGTCAAAGATGTCATAAAAATTTCGTAGAAATTTGGATAGAAAAAGCACAGTAGCAAGATCAAACAGATGGTGCTATGCAGTTGGAATTCTGTAATGTATCTTTCGTTATAGAGATGAAAACTTTGTGACGAAAAGTTTATGCAGCAATATAGGAACGAATTTTTTTTTTTGGATTTTCGAATAAGGATAACTAAATTGCAGCAGCAGTAAGGTAGGAAACCAGAACCTGTTGCAATTCACGGGGAGATCAAAGGATGATCCGTGGTGGTGGAGATGATGACGGAATTCATTGTCGATCTTTTAAGCAATTATGGGAATTACTTTGGATGGTTGTAGAGGGTTGATGGATGGCTGTGGAAGGGCAGTGAGACGCCAAGAACGCTGCTCTGATACCAGGTGTTAGAACCCTTACAGATTCTAAACTTGGGGTTGATCTCTTTAGGGGATCGGCCTCCTTGGAACTCTATAGGGGTTCCTCCCTCCAAGTTGCTGCTCAAAGGCTGCAGAAAAGATTCATCTATTGCTTAAGAAAAGAGAAGGAATACATGGCTATTTATAGGGCTTCTAAACTCTAACTCCTAATAGGACTCCTACTTAAGACTCTTACTTCTAACCAACTCCTAATAGAACTCCTACTCAAGACTCCTATTCCCTTACAACTCCTAATTCTTCTCTAAGAAAAAACTTCCTACATGAATGCCCCTCACAATTAGGACTCTCCTAGCTAGAGTCCTAACAGAATGTCCCTCTCAATTAGGACTCTCCTAGCTAGAGTCCTAACATTTTTACATGAATGTCCCTCTCAATTAGGACTCTCCAAGCTAGAGTCCTAACATGTTCACTGCCTGCAGGCGGTGGCACCTCTCCAGCTGGCGGTGGCACCTCCAGCTATCACGGGTTGCCAGCGGTTGCACCGCTCCAGCCAGAGGTGCAACCGCCCGCAACTCTGCCCTTTTTAACTCGAGCTAGGGCCGGCGGTGAAACCGACCCCAACTCATTCCCTTTCCTCCTCTACTCCTCCAAGCCTCCTCCATCCCCATTTCACCCCGTTTAGCTTCCCAAATACCTCTCATTTCAGAGCAGAACATCAACAATCCTTCCCTCTCTTGAAGATTTCACTAAGGTACTCTCTAAGAACCCCTTAAACTCTATTTTTTCTTTCATTTACTCTTGCTTATCACTATCCCTCTAAACAGTAGTAGTTATGGGATCTAGAAGATCCTCAAGGGAGAAGGGAAAGAGGAGATTGGTAGAAGATTTTGATTTCACCCTTTTTGAGTCAAAAAACCATACTAAAAAATTTCCCTCTTTCGAACTTAGGAGTGTCAATAAGGGAAAATACGTAGATCTGAATGAACTAAGAGACTTAGAAACTATCCAATGGTTTGCAAACCTAGATCTACTTCCAATCTTGCAAATTAACGAACCTATCTATCCAAGACTAATTAGATTGTTTTACAATAACATACAAATAGATGATGAAGAAATAATGTCCACCTATCTCTTAGGACAACACATCTCAATCACGGATAGATTCATTTATGATATGATAGGCATTCCCATGAAAAGCATAGGACTGTACTTTAGAGGATCATGGGATGATGAAACTATTGGAGCATCCTATGTTGAAGCCTTAGGAACAATTTTTGCCAATCCCAACTTAGCATTTGTTCCTAAAAGTTGTGAACATCTACTGCCTTTAAACACTAAGATACTTCATCATATCCTGACTAGCATAATTCTTCCTAAACAATACCATCATGATGAAGTGAGTCAATTAGAATTGGGAACTATGTATTTGATCATGAAGGGACATGACATCTGTCTTGGTTATCTTATCCAACAAAACATGTTAGAATTATCTAAGAAAGACATGATGCTCCCATATGGTGGTATAATCACTAGAATAATAAAAGCTTACGATATTCTAATACCACCAGAAGAAAAAGTAATAAAAGTAGATAGATTTAGCATAATAAACAAAATCTACTTCACCGACTAAGATGTTATTATAGAAACGGTAATTGGGTTAGAATGCCAAGAAGAACGGATCCCCCTCAACCTGAACCAGAACCGGAAACACCAGTATTTAGGGGTACCCAATCTCCTCCGATCTGTCCCTTTGAGGAAACACATCCATTTGAGCAAACTCATACATCATCCGTCGAAGAAATTGGGATTCGGATGGACCGATTCGAACAGAGACAAGAACGGATTGAACAACGACAAGGTCAAATCCTATCTGAGCTGCAGCAAATTCATAATCAATTTGACTCCTTGTTTAGGCACTTTAATTTTCCACCTCATGAATGAGCTTGTATGAACATCTGTTGTTGTTATTGTAAACTCCTTATGTTACTCACCATGATGTGCTTGGTCTTGATCCTTGATATAGTTGTAAACATCTATCGTGGTAAACATATGTCTTGTGCCTTGTGGTAAATATAAACTGAAAGGTTATCTCGGATTTTTATGGTATGTGATATGGAATGTTGTGCTAAAAGTTTTGAATGATCAAATCACTTGATTGCCATTACATAACATGTATTGAAATGTTTTGTCTTCATGATTGTATTTGAAAATCAGTAGCATAATCGTGTCCAAATGCATCTCATTATCCGAATGCTATAAATCAGATTTTCTCGTACACCTTAATGAAAAATATTTTTCTGAAATAAATTTGATGAAATGATTCCTGCATATGAATTCCATCTTGAAATATCTTTACTTGTACAAAGGATTATAACACAAAAGGGGAAGAAGTATTCAAAGCAATATATGTATAATGTCTTCCTCTATATGCTTGCTTATATTATTTTCCTGGTATCACAACTACCATGCTTTTTGTTGATGACAAAGGGGGAGAAATATATGAATTGATGCTATAAACACTGTTATGATTATGCCATGCTTGCATCACTGAGAAATATATTTATTGATGCTAAAAACACTAATGCTATGATTATGCCATCCTTGCATCACCAAGAGATATATGAACAGATGCTATAGTTTGAATTATGCCTTGAGTTGATACCTTACCATGTGAAGAAATGCAACACTTGCTAAGATAGTTGAAATATGTACATCATGTAATGATATCAAAATATTACTTCACAGCTTTACATGTTGATATTCAACTACATGATGAATTGTTACAATTACTAATCATTCAAACTTGTTATATGAAATCTGATGATAGATGTCAAGCCTTGACATCATCCTCAGAGAGAAACATCATGATGGGTATCATGATGGGAGTATTGATAAGTTCAAATGATTTAACTTATCAATATGTCACTTGAATTCTTAGGTCTTGAATTCAAGGTGGACTTATCTCAAATATGGCATGTAGACAGGCGGAGTTAAGATTATCTCCATTATCAATTGATTGTCATCATCAAAAAGGGGGAGATTATTGAATCTCGGATTTTGATGATGAAGTCAATTGTCATTTGTTGTCTAATATATGTGTTGAGATAAGTGTGCAGAATTAACTACGATGAAAGTTAGACAAGTAGCAGAAGTTGTGCCGGAGTCAAGTCAATGATCACGTTGGGAGTTCAAGAGTTCGACAGAAGTTCGAACGGTCGTCGGAGGTTCTGCGGGAATAGATCCGAGAAGTCCAGGAGCTTGCCAAGCGAAGCTCGTCGGAACTTGCCAAGTGGATCGTCGCAAGTCCAGGAGTTTGCTGGAAGTCCGCAGGAGGATCACCGAGGGTTCATCGGATGATCGACGGAAGTTCGTCGGAAACTCGCAGGAAGAAGCGATTGACGCACCGAAGCAAAGCTACAGAAATTGTCTTAGAAGTAATCGTAGTTAGCATGTTGATTAAGTTGGAAATGGGAGGTGATCCCATTAGCTTAATCTTGGGGCAATTGGGCCCCTGAAAAATCGAAATTGGGCCGAATGGAGCTACCCATTCGGACCCTGATTGCACCAGGAGGTGCAACCGCCCAAGCCAGGAGGTAGCACCGCCTGGGCTAAGTCTCCCAGGGAGACTGGGCAGTGCAACCACCCCAGCCAGGAGGTGGCACCTCCTGGGCTTAGTCTCCGAGCGAGATTGGGCGGTGGAACCTCCCCTGACAGAGAGGTAGCACCGCCTGAGCTCGGTCTTCGAGCTCTGGCAGGAGGTGCAACCGCCTCAGTCAAGAGGTGGCACCGCCCAGGCTCAGTCTCCGAGCCAGACTAGGGCGGTGCAACCGCCCCTGACAGAGAGGTGCAACCGCCTAGGCTTAGTCTTCGAGCTCTGCCAGGCGGTGCAACCGCTCCAGATAGGAGGTGCAACCGCCAGATCCCGGAATTCCGGGATTTGATCGTTTTGAGCTCCAAATTTGAACTGGGTTGGGGCCTATAAATACCCCACCCATTCAGCACAGAAAGCATATAGACATACACCAAAATCTTGATCCTTTATGTGATTCTTAGAGCTCAAAATTATTGTAAAGCCCAAAAGTTCTCCTCCCTCTATTCTTCAAGTTTTGAGTTGTAAAGAGAGGAGAGAAAAGTTCTATAAGAGTTGTCTCCTGATCCCGTCAAAAGGAGTGAAACTGTAAAAGGGCAGTTAGCCTTCGCCTATTGAAGGAAGGCCTCTAGTTGACGTCGGCAACCTCGTCGGTGGAGGAAGCCAAAAGTGGAGTAGGTCAAGATTGACCGAACCGCTCTAAATCTCGGTTTGCATTTACTTTGAGCATTTTATCATTACTGCAAACCTCCTAAATAGCTACTGCCTTCTGCACTTTTACGAATGAGTTTCTAAGTTCAGATCTTTCCGAATCTGCGTTTAGACGTAAATCGGCGTTTTCGTACGATCATTACATTACAGTTTACGTTTATGCTTTGACTGCAACTTTAACTGCAAACTGCCTTCTGCGCATTTACAAAACATATCTCAAAGTTCAGTATCTTCAAAGTTGATGTTTAGACGTAAACCGGTTTTATCATACGAACGTCGCATTTCAGTTTACGCTTGCATGATGATTTTTATCATAAACTGCAAACTGCCCTTGTAGATTTACTTTAACGTCATCTCGCTTAATCTTAAGCTAAAGCAGTCTTAGAATCGGTTTTTACATCGAAGTCGTTTTCGTCGTTCAAACGCAGCTTTCGATTTTAATCGCAGAAAGTTTTCCGCTGCCCTAATTCACCCCCCCCCCCCCCCCCCCCCCTCTTAGTGCTCTTGATCCTAACAATATATATATATATATATATATATATATATATATATATATATATATCCCTAGCATCTTAAATATTTCATTAAATCCTTAAAACAAGTTACTATATCTAAATTTGTAAAAGTTATGCATAATGGACAGAATTATGAAACAATTTATATATTGTACTACATAAACAAGATTATATATATATATATATATATATATATATATATATATATATATATATATATATATATATATATGGGAAATCATAATTGTGTCATTCATGTATGCAGAATACAAGTTATAAATAAGTATATCAAGCATCCAAATTACTAAAAGAGATCACCAAGCAATTCATCGAGGTTGAAAATTTGAAAACCGAAAATCAGACACCTTATATTATATGCAATTGCAGCAACAATACCCTATAAATAATAATTGAAAAATGGCAATAAAAACTAGTTTCAAATTGTGGTAGATAATACATGAATTCAACACTCGGGATTGTTTACATTTGTACCAAAAGATAAATGCACAATAACCTAAGATGAAACACTTGGGTTTGTAGTCAACTTTTTTATCACAGTGCAAACAACCCAACTTTTATAAAGGAGAATGTGTTATCTCTAAAGGTACCATATAAACATGATGGTTGAAATTGAACTGTACTTAGCATGTGATAGAAAACAAAGTTTCAAGTGGCAATCATCGTTTAAATGAAGCAACGAAATCTCTGCATCTTACGTGAAATTGCAACCTTCTAGCTTGAGTCTACAAGTTATTTTATTGATCGGTATCATTTTCTTGTGTAATAAAATCTTATTAATGTGATTAGAGATTAATATTGGTTTACCCTTTTGCAACTACATGAGTTTGCCTTGCGAGAATAGGATTTGACCTCTGTTGTTTTCATAAATTTTGGTGCATTATGCATTATCCAATTGCATTATTGGAGGGCCTATTATGATGAAGATCAATTGCCCCAAGAGATAACATGCAAGAGAAAACAAACTTTATAATCTTTTGCTACTCTGCACTATTCTAATGCAAATTGCTCGACGTAAAATTTAGATTATTTCATTTTCAATGTCGATAAGAGGATTTGTTGTGACAATAATTTTTTCTTACATGGGTTGAACCACAATCATTTTTATCTTAATCAAATCATTACTATTTTCAGTTTAGGTGTTTGTTCTCTCCATTGAAAATACTAAACTCAATACCAAATCAACGTAAAAAAAAAAAAAAAGACGACCTCAATTTGAAGATGATGATATGTTCTCATTTGTAAATCAAGAAGGAGAAGAATCATAAATCAAAAGAAAAGAAGTGATGAACGTACAAGGATGAGTTGAACTCCATTCTTAATGTGAATTCACGTGGAATCTACTTGGTGACAGCAAAAGCTGATAACATGTGTTACGATTTAATCATCTTTATCTTGCAACAACAGATAGTGTTCTAACTTGACAATTGATGACTTAATTTTATTGAATGAGTTGAAATGGTATATTAGCTGTCTCCTGCTGATTAGCCCAGACTAGTTATCAACATCATAGCCATGCCTTTCTGAATTTAGCATCAAAGTCATGATCACTTGGCATCGGAGCCATGATTTGTGTGTCACAATACATTATTCTTCATTTAAAATCTTAATTGGTTCTGTCATAGCAGCATGTACCAGTGTAACTCAGTCTACTCTCAATCTAATTTGCATCACACACAAAAGAGGGTCATTATGAATTCACTCACATTGTTTTTTTTGCTCCCACACAAACCCCTACCGACAAAGCACGGGCAGAAAAAGTCTCCCACTTGCTCAGTGCTGTGATAGAAAGGTCAACTTCAGATTTCTTATTTCTCACTTCTCTGGCTCTATTATTCACCAAGACATCATCAAACCCAAATGGGAAGCTGTTTGCTTAATCTGCCAGACATGGGACCTGGTTATTGCAACTTCAATCGGAAAGCTCTTCTTAAGGTGTGCATGTTATGATATGGCAATTCGTAATGCAGATGATAAATTTAGATACACAATAACACCAAAAGACAACTCATCTTTCCCATATTCCATTACAAAAACCCATATATGTATGTAGAAGAAGAGTGGTTAGGAGCACCCACCAGTGGATGACGACGACTCCATCTGAGTATTCTTTTTAAGTTCAGAAGAATTCAGTAGTTAAGCTCCATACGTACTGCAAGTGCAAGACTGTGAAGAGTTGAAGCTGCAGCAATTGGCAAAACCCGAAGAGAAGGTTGGAAAGTGGTCCACGAGTTGCATTGTTATTTTGGTTTGATCTGATCAAGGATGACAAGAGGAGGAGAAGTTGCATGAAGCTTTGCGTATACCTAACCCTAACCAGCAGCGGCATTAAACTATTTGAGATAGTAGAGCATCAAACTGTTGCTTGCATGTGCAATTCAGAAAGGAAAAATATTCCTGGCAAGGGCTGTGCATGATATATATGTTAGTGTGAACAACCTGGAGCCGTGGCCTCGAGGCCGACGCGGCTCGGTTCGGGCCCGGGTGACGGGGTCTTCCCGGGACGGCCTTCGAGTGCGCCGAGGTGGTCGGGTCGGTTCGGGTCGGCGGTCGGGTCGGGTCGGGGTCGGTGGTCGGGTCGGATGGGGGTCGTCGTTTCCTCCGGGCAAGAATTCCTCGCTTGCGCGTCCGGTGGGGACTTTCGGCTTCGCACCTACACAAAGGCCGGGTCGGGGTGTTCGGCCCGACCCCTCCAACGATCAAGTTAGTCGATGTGGAAGGGGTTTCAGATGAAGAAGTGTTTTTGGTGTCTCCTCCTCCTTTCAGTTTAGAATGCGAGGGTATTTATAGGGAAGCTTACTGTTTCCTAATGTGCCCGCTTGCAGGGGGCAGGTTGGTAACGTCTGACATTGGTGTTGGCGTGGCGTAAAGGACCGAGCTTGAGCAGGGTGTTAATGTGCCTCGGTCGACATTCCGGTCTGCATTGGCCAGGTGCTGTGAGGCGTGATCTGGGACAGCTGATGTCACTCGAGTCTTGTCGCCATTATTATCCTCATCATATTCCCCCCTGGAAAGAAGCTATGCGTCGGTCATTGTAACGGGAGTCCGAGGCATTGCTTCAGCTTTCAGGCGGGCTAGCCGCGCAGGCGCGGTCTTCGGGGAGCATGGAGCTGAGGAGCACGACGCAGGCGGGCTGGCTGCGCAGGTATTTCTCGGGAAGCATGGAGCCGAGGAGCACGACGCAGGCGGGCTGGCCGCGCAGGTGTGTCTCGGGAGCTGGAGGCCGAGGAGCACGACGCAGGCGGGTGAACCGCGCAGGCGTGGTCTCGGGAGCTGGAGGCCGAGGAGCATGACACAGGTGGGTGAACCGCGTAGGTGTGTCTCGGGAGCAGGAAGCCGAGGAGCACGACGCAAGCGAGTGAACCGCGCAGGTGTGTCTCGGGAGCAGGAAGCCGAGGAGCACAACGCAGGTGTGGTCTCGGGCATCGTGCAGCCGAGTAGCACGACACAGGCGGGGAAACCGTGTAGGTGTGGTCTCGGGCATTGTGCGACCGAGTGGCATGACGCAGGCGGGTGAACCGCGCAGGTGTGGTCTCAAGCATCGTGCGACCAAGTAGCACGACAGAGGCGGGCAAACCGTGTAGGCATCACGCGGCCGAGGAATATGGCAAAGGCCGAGGGATATGGCGAAGGCCGAGGGACATGGCGAAGGCGGGCAGGCCGCGCTGAGGTAGACTCGGCGGTCTGCGGCCGAGGGATGTGGCTCGAGGTTGTCTCCAGCCGAGCCGTGTAGACTCGGAGGAGTTTAGGCCGGGGCTAACAGCGAGCCAAGAGGGGGTAAGGCAGATACCGAACCTTCGCTCGGGAAAGGCCAAGGAGGGGCTTTGATTTCCTTCATGAGGACTATATCGGGTAGCCACTCCAGGTGCTTGACCTCTCTCATGGGGCCGACGGTCGGAAGTCGTCCCTTCTTCTCCCGGCCGCCCAAGTCTCTGCTGCGATGTACCGGTTAGCCCATTGGAGCATCTCTGGCACCGTGGTGGGAAGTCGCTCCGCGAGGGACCAGAGAAATCTGGAAGGTGTTGGGAAATCATAGGGGGGGCGACATCATATGCGCAGCGGAAGAACAAGAAAACAAAAATCCCCGATTCCCAAAACTATGTTCATCGTCGTGCGAAGATTGGTGCGCAAAATCCGCAAAATCCGCAAAAACACAAAACTGCGTATAGAGATTGTGTTACCTAGGGAGATCGTATATCCTTGTTTCCTTGCAGATCCTTAGGAGAGGGTGAAGGAGGTCAAGCGTCCTCCTCTCTAGCGGTGATCCACACAGCAGGGTTGCGACGACGCTCCTCAAAACTCCAGGCCTACTCTGAGGTGGAGAGGGAGAGGAGAATAGGAAGGGCAAGCAAAGACTCTAGCCTATGAGGCTGTGAATCCCTCCTATTTATAGAGATCCCGTGTCAAAACCCTAATGGGTCCTTTCCCTAGTGGGTATTGGATCTGCATCCAATAAGACAAGGGCTCCGTCGGATATCTCATATCCGAATCTCTACTCATCGCAATGCCTACCATATGTGTGTGACCCTCTAGGCCCAATATCGAGCTGGCCGTGAGTCATACCTGTCAGAACTCCTTCTAACTCAGTGAATTATTATCTCTATAATAATTCACTCGACTCATCGACTACGGAAGTACTAGGCCACTACGCCGTAGTCCCCAGACGATACAGGGGAATCCAATCCATTGGACCTGTCTGTCCTCAGTTACCATGTACCTATAGTCCCTCATCCATCTAATATCCCAGAGACCGTATATCGAGCATGGTGCTGTCAGACCCATACGGTTTCTACTCGAGTCTCGCTCTAATCGGATTCTCCCGGAGAACTCTTTCTCTCTCAACCCGAATGACCCTGGCCAGGGATTTGTCTGAGCAAGAACACATGGGATATTCCTCTCATGATACCGAGAGTGGATGATCCTCTATCGACACTCAATAGCCCTCGTAAGGTCGACTACCACTCCCAATGACCAGCTGTACTAGATCTGGGAACAGCCAAACCTATAAGTCTGGTATCAAAGAGTGGAGCACTCATACAGGACATCCTTGGTGTCTCAAGTCTAAGAACCAGATACACCACTAGGACTACGGAATCGTTGTCTGACAATAAGGCATCATCAAC
Organism: Musa acuminata AAA Group; assembly: GCF_036884655.1. Classification (NCBI taxonomy): domain Eukaryota; kingdom Viridiplantae; phylum Streptophyta; class Magnoliopsida; order Zingiberales; family Musaceae; genus Musa; species Musa acuminata. The sequence continues at coordinate 28,151,304 of NC_088333.1, read as the reverse complement.
CATCCAGCATTCCGTAAGCAGATCAATCAGTGAACTCATTCTCCAATGAGCACCTGTACTGTATCCCTAGTGTCCCTACACGAGCAGCTATGAGACCAGCTGCATCCATCATATGGACGGGTATACAGCACACCAGTCTATCCGGTTATCACGATGTCCCTCTCGAGTAACCTATGACCGGGATTATTTAGGATATGTGTTTAAAGGTGAATCGATCTCATTATCGTGATCTCATCACGATCCGATTCTCATTGCACAAATCCAAGGACATCACAATATATATGCATTTATGCAATAGTTATAAAGTGATATACGCCAAAATATAATAAGCAAAAAGATTATGTATCAAGTCACACGTGCCATCACTCACGTGATTGGCTTGCTGGGCACTTATGACTAGCAATCTCCCACTTGACCTAAAGCCAATCACCTATGTGTCTGATCCCCATCAGACTCCTGTGACGCTCATAGACAATCTGAGACAACGGCTTTGTCAGTGGATCTGCAATGTTATCTTCGGATGGAACTCTTTCCGCTGCTACATCTCCTCGGGTTACGATCTCTCTTATAAGCTGGAACCTCCTTAGAACACTTCTGATAAGACCCGGGTTCCCTTATTTGAGTAATCACCCCATAGTGGTCGCAATATAAGGAAGTCGACTTGTCGCTATCTGTATCGACTCCCAAACTCCCTCCTTTGCTGCATCTAATGCGGCAATGTACTCCGCCTCTGTGGTCGAGTCAGCAGTGGTATCTTGCTTGGAACTCTTCCAGCACACTGCTCCTCCATTCAAGGTGTACACATACCCTGAATTCGACTTGCTATCATCGACATCAGACTGAAAACTTGAGTCAGTGTAGCCTTCAACCTTAAGGCTATTACCTCTATATACTAGTAAAAGATCCTTAGTCCTTCTCAAGTACTTAAGGATACACTTTACTGCTTTCCAGTGCTCCAAGCCTGGATCCGCCTGATACCTGCTCGTGACACTCAGAGCATGCGCTATATCAGGCCTAGTACATAGCATGGCATACATGATAGACCCTATTGCTGAGGCATAAGGTATCATATCCATGTTCGCCCTTTCTTCTGGAGTCTTTGGGGACATACTCGTAGAAAGCGATATCCCATGTCTCATCGGTATGAGACCTCTCTTGGAATTTTCCATGCCAAACCTTTTGACAATAGTTTCTATGTACCTAGACTGGGACAAGCCAAGCATCTTTTTGGATCTATCTCTATAGATTCTAATCCCCAAGATATAAGATGCTTCTCCTAAGTCCTTCATGGAGAAGTGTCTAGATAACCAAGCCTTTATTGTGGATAGCATTCCTATGTCATTCCCAATGATGAGGATGTCATCCACATATAACACCAAAAAGCTAATAGCGCTCCCACTTACCTTTCTGTATACACAAGGCTCATCTTCGTTCTTAACGAAGTCATAAGATCTGATTAACTCATCAAATCTTATGTTCCAACTTCGGGAAGCTTGCTTTAGTCCATAAATAGATTTAAGCAACCTACACACTTTATCTGGGCAGTTCTTGGACACGAATCCCTCAGGTTGCATCATATACACCTCCTCCTCGAGGTTCCCGTTGAGGAATGCGGTTTTCACATCCATCTGCCAGATCTCATAATCATAGTGTGCTGCAATAGCCAATAGAATTATGATGGATTTTAGCATTGCTACGGGTGAGAAGGTTTCGTCGTAGTCAACACCTTGCCTTTGACGATACCCCTTAGCCACTAGCCTTGCTTTATAGGTCTCTACCTTTCCATCTACTCCGATCTTTTTCTTAAAGATCCACTTGCAACCGATGGGTACAATACCTTCGGGTGCATCAACTAGGTTCCAAACCTTATTGGAGTACATAGAATCCATCTCAGAATTCATGGCTTCTTTCCACTTCCCGGAGTCTATACTCATAATAGCCTCCTCGTAGGTCTGAGGATCAATATCCTCTACATCCTCTGCTCTAATATGTCCCACATATCTCTCAGGAGGATGGGATACTCTATCAGACCTGCGTAAAGTTGAAACTTGTGTATTAGATACCTGAACATACTCGGGCTGTAGAGTGGTGCTTGAGCTTGGTTCTCCAACCTCGCTCAACTCTATCATTCTCCCACTGTTTCCACCAAGAATGTGTTCCTTCTCAAGGAACACTGCTCTCTTAGCTACAAAGACCTTTTTGTCCTCGAGATGATAGAAATAATACCCACAAGTTTCCTTGGGGTGTCCCACAAATTTGCATCGCTCTGTCCTTGATTCTAACTTATCGGGGTTGTGTCTTTTAACGTGGGCTGGGCAACCCCAAATCTTAACAACCTTAAGATCAGGCTTCTTCCCTTTCCATATCTCATATGGTGTAGACACTACCGACTTAGTTGGAACTCTGTTCAGAAGGTAAGCTGCGGTTTCTAGGGCATATCCCCAGAATGAGATGGGTAGGTCAGCGAAACTCATCATGGACCGTACCATATCTAATAATGTACGATTTCTCCTTTCAGAGACACCATTGAGCTGAGGTGTATAAGGAGGTGTCCATTGGGATAATATCCCATGGTCCTTGAGGAAGTGAGTAAACTCTGTACTTAAGTACTCACCTCCTCGATCTGATCGAAGAGTTTTGATACTCTTTCCAGTCTGGTTCTCCACCTCATTCTTATACTCTCTGAATTTCTCAAAGGCCTCGGACTTGTACTTCATTAAGTACACATATCCATACCTTGAGAAATCATCAGTAAATGTAATGAAGTAGGAGTAACCTCCAATGGCATGAGTTGACATGGGTCCACATACATCACTATATATGAGTTCCAACAACTCAGTGGCTCTCTCTCCAGTTCCACTAAATGGAGAGTTGGTCAGTTTTCCATGAATGCAAGGCTCACAAGTTGCATATGACACATAGTCGAATGGATCTAGATATCCATCATTTAGCAACTTTTGAATCCTTCTTTCATGGATGTGACCTAGCCTACAATGCCACAGGTATGCACTGTTCAACTCATCTCGTTTCCTTTTGGACACATTTATATTCATGATATGTGGAGTGGTGTCTAACATAAATAAACCATTATGCAATGTTCCTTTCGTGATGATCTTATCATCTAATAATATCGAACAACCATTGTTCTCAAAAACAAATTTATATCCACTAACTGTTAAACATGAAATGGAGATAATGTTTTTGATAATAGAAGGAACAAAATAACATGCATCTAATGCAATAAAAGCTCCACTAGGCAGATGTAGGGCGACCTCGCCAACAGCTAATACAGCAACTTTTGCTCCATTACCCATCTTGAGGTCCATCTCGCCTCTCTCTAGTCTCCTAGGCCTTGCCAGAACCTGCAACGAATTGCATATATGATAAGCACTACCGGTATCTAATACCCATGTGTTATCATAAGAGTCTGACAAATGGAGACTGATCATGAATGTACCTGAAGCTTCATCAAGCTTTTGTTTCGCCCTTTCTGCAAGGTACTCTTTGCAGTTTCTCTTCCAGTGCCCATCTTTACCACAGTGGAAGCACTGGCCTTTGTCCTTTGTTGGGTCTTTCTTAGCAACCTTTGCTTTACCTTGTTTGCCCTTGCCCTTTCCCTTCTTAAGGGACCTTTCTGCTTTCCTTTTCTTTCTGGTCTCACCAGTGTAGAGAACTGGCTTCTCTTTCTTAATAGTACTCTCTGCCTCCCTCAACATATTGAGGAGCTCTGGGAGAGTCACCTCAAGCTTGTTCATATTAAAATTCATTATGAACTGTGAAAAGGAATCTGGTAGGGACTGAAGCACAATGTCCACACACAAGTTATCCTCTAGGACCATTCCTAGACCTGTGAGTTTCTCTATCCACTCAATCATCTTTAGGACATGGTTCTGAACCGGTGTCCCCTCAGTCATCCTAGCGCGGAAAAGGCTCTTGGATATCTCATATCGTTGAGTCCTTCCCTGTTCCTCAAACAATTTACGGACATGTAGGAGAATGGATCTGGCATCCATCTTTTCATGTTGTCTCTGTAACTCTGGAGTCATAGAGCCCAACATATAGCACTGAGCAAGAGTGGAGTCATCAATGTACTTCACGTAGCGAGCGATCTCATCCTCGCTTGCCCCTTCTTCGGGCGTAGGCATCACTATATCACGGACGTACATGATTTTCTCCGCTGTGAGAACAATTCTCAAGTTACGGAGCCAATCCGTATAATTTGGACCAGTGAGGCGGTTGACATCAAGTATGCCACGTAAGGGATTTGAAAGCGACATTTTCTGAAAATAAAGATGTAGCAAAAATGAATAACATGCAGATTTTGCAAGAAATAAACTATCAAGATATGGACTTCTATCTTAATATGCTCCCACTATTTTACTAACGAGTCACGCGACACCCTCAGCACGTGAAACGGAAGTCTCCGGCAGACTTCTAGTGGGGATCAGGATCCAATCAGCGTCTTAGTGTAACCTCGAGGGACTCGACCAATCACACTAAGCCTAAAAGGTAGACAACTCTTGCCGATCACAACTCCTTGTGATTCCCGTCCTGTTCGACCTCCGAATCACCATGGCCTCGAGGGACTCGACCAACCATGATGCTCGGTTAAGTCAACACCTTCGTTACAAGATGAGTCTGATTTGATGATATACCCTCGAGGGACTCGACCAAGCATATCATGCCCTCAGGTCACCGGTGACATCTCTATGTCGTAAGCAAGATAGCGAATCGCGATATAGGTGAGTCTCGAGGGACTCGACCAACTCAACCTACACCGGGATTCGGTTCCTACTCATAACGATGGAAGGCCACGTGGGTCAATCTAATTGCCTCACGTTTACCGACTTAATATTATCGAGAGATGTTTCTATGATTTGGTCTCCTAATATGACATGTCACACATATGCATATTTAATATATATCTACATCGCATGCAAATATATATACATATCTAGTATGTGTATAAGCAATCACACCAGATGATCATGGACCACAACCTAATATGATTAGGCCCGAGCCAGTAGGCCTAATCACTCACATCAAGATCTATGTGTGCAACGGTGCATCTCCATGCCTTGTGATCGTCCATCTCGTCCTCGTCGGTTCCGTCGACATCTTGATGCATCTCCATGCATCACGATCGTCCGTCTCGTGGGTCCCGCTATGGCATCCACGCTCCTGCTGCGCCTCCTCATGTGATTACAACTTAATCATAGGCACGCAGGCCCGACAATAAACGAGAAATATAATGGAGGTTCGCAGACCTCAATAATAATAATCACAAGTACACACATCACACGGTCCATGATCATCCGTCCACTCATCATACATCACATGTATAAATAATCATCATCATGTAGGACTACTAGATAATAATAAAAATAATAATCAACTAAACCTTTTAATTAATTAATATTTTCTGAAATCAGGGATATATAGGGAATTTCTCAATTCCTAAGGGTATTTTCGTAATTTGGACAAAAGACAGAAACTGGAATTTCTCAAATTCCGAGGGGCAAAACTGTCTTTTTCCCAGAAAACCCTAATGCCCTTTCTTCTTTTCCTAAACACAACACACGCAGTTCAAAACCAATCATTCGCACGAACAACCTGGCTCTGATACCACTGTTGGGAAATCATAGGGGGGGCGACATCATATGCGCAGCGGAAGAACAAGAAAACAAAAATCCCCGATTCCCAAAACTATGTTCATCGTCGTGCGAAGATTGGTGCGCAAAATCCGCAAAAACACAAAACTGCGTATAGAGATTGTGTTACCTAGGGAGATCGTATATCCCTGTTTCCTTGCAGATCCTTAGGAGAGGGTGAAGGAGGTCAAGCGTCCTCCTCTCTAGCGGTGATCCACACAGCAGGGTTGCGACGACGCTCCTCAAAACTCCAGGCCTACTCTGAGGTGGAGAGGGAGAGGAGAATAGGAAGGGCAAGCAAAGACTCTAGCCTATGAGGCTGTGAATCCCTCCTATTTATAGAGATCCCGTGTCAAAACCCTAATGGGTCCTTTCCCTAGTGGGTATTGGATCTGCATCCAATAAGACAAGGGCTTCGTCGGATATCTCATATCCGAACCTCTACTCATCGCAATGCCTACCATATGTGTGTGACCCTCTAGGCCCAATATCGAGCTGGCCGTGAGTCATACCTGTCAGAACTCCTTCTAACTCAGTGAATTATTATCTCTGTAATAATTCACTCGACTCATCGACTACGGAAGTACTAGGCCACTACGCCGTAGTCCCCAGACGATACAGGGGAATCCAATCCATTGGACCTGTCTGTCCTCAGTTACCATGTACCTATAGTCCCTCATCCATCTAATATCCCAGAGACCGTATATCGAGCATGGTGCTGTCAGACCCATACGGTTTCTACTCGAGTCTCGCTCTAATCGGATTCTCCCGGAGAACTCTTTCTCTCTCAACCCGAATGACCCTGGCCAGGGATTTGTCTGAGCAAGAACACATGGGATATTCCTCTCATGATACCGAGAGTGGATGATCCTCTATCGACACTCAATAGCCCTCGTAAGGTCGACTACCACTCCCAATGACCAGCTGTACTAGATCTGGGAACAGCCAAACCTATAAGTCTGGTATCAAAGAGTGGAGCACTCATACAGGACATCCTTGGTGTCTCAAGTCTAAGAACCAGATACACCACTAGGACTACGGAATCGTTGTCTGACAATAAGGCATCATCAACCATCCAGCATTCCGTAAGCGGATCAATCAGTGAACTCATTCTCCAATGAGCACCTGTACTGTATCCCTAGTGTCCCTACACGAGCAGCTATGAGACCAGCTGCATCCATCATATGGACAGGTATACAACACACCAGTCTATCCGGTTATCACGATGTCCCTCTCGAGTAACCTATGACCGGGATTATTTAGGATATGTGTTTAAAGGTGAATCGATCTCATTATCGTGATCTCATCACGATCCGATTCCCATTGCACAAATCCAAGGACATCACAATATATATGCATTTATGCAATAGTTATAAAGTGATATACGCCAAAATATAATAAGCAAAAAGATTCTGTATCAAGTCACACGTGCCATCACTCACGTGATTGGCTTGCTGGGCATTATGACTAGCAGAAGGTTGCAGGCCTATCATGAGCGCCTGCACTAACAAAGAGGGGTGAGTGTCCGGCAAACCCCGGATTCGCGTGGCAAAGCGATCCACAAAATGTGAGAGGGGCTCGTCCTCCCTTTGTCCGAGTCCAAGGAGCAATGCCGTGGAAGGCTTCGGTCGTGCATAGGCCACGAAGTGGAGCTCGAAGTCCTTGACGAGCTGGTTGAAGGACGCGATCGTTTCGGTCTTTAAGGCGCCATACCATGTGTGGGCCGGTCCTCTTAGAGTGGTGGGAAACACTCTACACATCAGAGCATCAGAGGTCCCGTATAGTGCCATCTGGGCGCGGAAAGTAGCTACATGGTCTGTCGGGTCGGCGGAGCCATCATAAGCGTCCAGAGAGGGGAGCTAGAAGTCCGGGGGGACTGTCTGATCCCGTATCTCGAGCGTGAAGGGAGACCCTTGGTGAGTGTCCTCCCCAAGCTCTCCCTTGGACCTGCGAACCTCTTTCTGCACCTCGTGTAGTCGCTGGATGACGAAGCGTAGCTGGGCCCATAGGGATTCCGCTGAGTCTGAAGAAGGCACCTCGGGTTCTGCGTGACCTCTCCGGTCTGTCGTCACTCGATCCCCGAGTGGGAATGACGGGACCTGAGGCGAACCAGGAAGCTCCCGGGGCGGCGTGCGAGCCTGAACAGGTGGCTCCTCTTGCCGTAGCGGTTGAGCGATGGATGTGTGCAGCGGACTAGCAATGAGCGGGATGATGGATCGCACCATGTCGGTTAGAGCTTGGACTTGATGAGCGAGGGCCTGAAAGGCCTTGGATGAAACGGGCGTCGAGTCGACTAGGATGTCGTCGGGTGGTGACAAGCCTGGTTCGTTGAATATTTGCCAATATCGTCCTGAGGTCGTGGCGAGGTGTTTGTCACGATGGTCTCCGTGCGGGGGATGTTCCCGCGTGGCTTCGGTCGGGTGTGACCTCTCCGCCGTACGCTCATCTGAGCCGCTCGGGTGATCACCCGACATTCCGGGCAAGAATTCCTCGCCTGCGCGTCCGGTGGGGACCTTCGGCTTCACACATGCACAAAGGCCGGGTCGGGGTGTTCGGCCCGACCCCTCCGACGATCAAGTTAATCGATGTAGAGGGGGTTTCAGATGAAGAAGTGTTTTTGGTGTCTCCTCCTCCTTTCCGTTCAGAATGCGAGGGTATTTATAGGGAAGCTTACTGTTTCCTTATGTGCCCGCTTGCAGGGGGCAGGTTGGTAGCGTCTGACATTGGTGTTGGCGTGGCGTGAAGGACCAAGCTTGAGCAGGGTGTTAATGTGTCTCGGTCAACGTTTCGATCTGCATTGGTCCGGTGCTGTGAGACGTGATCTGGGACAGCTGACGTCACTCGAGTCTTGCCGTCATTATTATCCTCATTAATATATATATATATATATATGGGACATTCCTGGGCTCTTCACCAGAATAAGCATACCATATGTTGCTGATTCCATTAGCATACATCATTACTTTTACTTGCCGTATCATTTGAGCAAATTATTGCCTTCCGATATGCATTTTATTACTTATGGAGACTCTTTTATGATCATCATTGCTGCTGTTTGTTCACAAAGTTATTTTGTTTATTGTGCTAACGTATTATGGTTTTGGCCCACTGATGGTCCTCATCTTGGGATAACATCACAAGGGCAAGTTGACCTTCACTGTCCGGGTTCAGTGCTTCTGGCCCCCTTCTACATCACCTATAGGCGCGTCCATTGTCTGTCTTCTGCACGAGGCCGTCGCCGACATAGCCACCGTTGCATGTCTGATGATTAGAAGAATACCAAATGCTTCTCGTGTCCGTCTCTGCTTTATACCATGCATGCAGGACATTTACCTTCAGGACTCGTGCGATCGCTGATGCAGAACAAACGGAGGATAGAGATGGGGTTAATGTGTTTCCTTGTGGTGTACCTGACGATTACCAGGTCCAATTGAGCAGCCAATTAGGGTTGGTGAGAGAAAGGGGATGACCATGAAGAACACGCGCGCGCCCACAGTGGCACCAGGTAAATTAACGAACGTCCCAAACACGTTTGCCTTTGTCCCGTGGGAGCTGTCAAACGAGGTGAGACGATCCACCACGCTTCATGGCATTGTGTGTACCCTTCCAAATAAAAAGTACACTGCATTCAACCATGTGTATGTGGATAAGGTAGGAAGGGCATTCATCTGTGATCGCAGGTTTTTGTCAAACCCTCCCCCCCGGGTGCCATGCATGCGCGCGGGACGACGAAGGTGCCGTGCCCTACTTCCCAATTGATCGAACGCCACTAGAGCGTGACTTGAGCAATTGTCTTTGTCTCATCGATCAGTTGCTTTCGGTTCTCTCCACCCTGCAATGAACAGCACATTACTTTTATGATAACCATAGAAAGAAGAAGAAGAAGAAGAAGAAGAAGAAGAAGAAGAAGAAGAAGAAGAAGAAGAAGAAGAAATCTGTAGCTTCTTACTGCTGTCACTGACCAGTTCCTTCCGGTTTAAGCCACCCTTGTTCAGCACAGAATCAAAAGTAAATATTCCGTGAATTCTGAATGCCTGTAGCTTTTCATATTTGATTGATTGAGTCAATTATTTTGTTATTTTATGGGGCTATCTTTTTCACGTAATCAATGATTATACTATCTAAGCTAGATTTGTCGTCGTCACCCTAACCCTAAATGCATCCCGACACAGCACAAAAGGTGCAGACGAAAGCTGCAGGCAAGCAGTACACGAGATAAATGCATGACTACCATCATGTATAGCTTCAATGCTAACCATGACAGTGAACGAGAACAGCTTCCTTATCGTCGTCTTGTCGATCTCAGAGATCGTCAACAAATTTCCTCCAATCTTGGCTAACGCAAATTAATAATGGACGATTGCTTGAGCTGACGCAACTAGTAACCCCGACGTCGCCCTTTTCCAAGTGACAATCGCAGCTCATCACTCACCCCATTTGTGATCTTACGCCGTGCTACGTACCGGTGTTTGGATCGCTTCATAATTAAATATTTTCCCTTTCAGCTGGAATCTGCCGACGCTCTCTAATTTGTGATCTTAGGCAGAGAGGCCTTTGAAAGCATGCATAATTTATGTATGTGATAATCTAGCACAAGAAATTTGAGAAAATGACCCGTTAACTACATCTTTTTAATTTCTCCTCTAGTGAATGAACTCGACGATAACGTGCCGTTTCATCCATCTTTTTCTGACTAATAATATACATACAGTATATTACACATCAAAGTGATAAAAATTTCCACCCCCTACCAAACCCCACCTCTCCTCTTAGCCGCCATCTGTTTTACTGCAGCGGGTTTGTTCGCCATGTAGCTCGCAGCCTGCACGTGAGGTGCAGCCATTATTATATGCGTGGAGGAAACGAGCAGCGGCACGCTTGGTTAGGTTAATCGTTGTTTTATACGATGGGGTACGTGCGGAATTCCATACCGCACGTGAGGGGATGCGATTGGGTCGTTTGGGGAAGAACAGGAGTCGATAAAAGGACGGGACCCGGATGAGGGGCCCGCGGTCGTCGTCGTCGTCGCCGTCGTTCGGGTAGCTGGAGCTGGTGGGCCAGACAATTTCCTTTTTCATTGTCGTCGGTGGGGAGCGCTGGACCCGCAGAGCCTCGTTCGCGGTCATCGATGGTCCCCGGCATTCTTGAGTGAGGGCCCGGGATCCCACCAATCTCTGGCAGGTATAATTTCTCCTGCTTTCGGAGAGGGTCAGGTGGGGCCCCGCCCGGGTCCGTCCTCGGCCATGTGGTAACGTGTCCCGCGGGCTCCCTTTTTTTGTCCCTCCTTTGCCGTCCCCCTAAAAGAGAGGTGGGTTGGGCGGGACCCACGAAGTCACGCAGCCACCTCCGTCCGACAGCGATTTGTCGTTAACGTGTTTAGAATATCCTCGTTTAAGTTAGATTATGATAACTAGAATCGAACTTTAGAATAAGTTCAAGTACAATTAGTATTATATATAATATTCAGATAAAATCAAATTACGATATATTCATTGCTATCCATATTTAACATCTTGACTTAGGTGACACCATAATTTACTAATAGATATCTTATTCATTATTATTGTTATTATATGATTATAGACGATAATGATGGGACTACACAAGATTATTTTAATTTTTTTATAGAAGAAGATAAACTAAATATTTCTCTTGACCGTAGATTACTTATCATTAGTCATCTTCTTTTCCCTCACAATCCTTCCTCCACTTTCTAATTGTTTTCTCTCTTTTATTATCATTCTCATAATTGTTCTTTTATTTATATAATTGTTAATGGATGAAGTTGATGGTAGCCATTAGTCAACCAATTTAGGTTTGGTTGAACTTATGTTAGAAACTTCTGATCTTGTTGTTTGAAGTATTTTGAACTGTCTGATGTGATATATTAAGTAATGAAAATGGAAGAAATCGTTCGACTTATATTTTATTGGTGGCTTGATTTATTTTTTTTCTACTCACTTGTATACATGTTGAGTTTGATTTTAGTGTTTAAGTTTTATTTATTTATTTCCCTCTTTCCCTATTATTCACTTGAGTAGAATCTATTTTTAATTTTTAATTTTTAATTTTTTTAAGATGTTATGTTCCATTCATCTCCAACCCCAGATTGACGAAAATTTACGTCAATTTCATGAGCGATAATTATTCTTAATGCCATTCTAATGCCCGGAGATCTCTTCATTAGTGTCGTGCCTGATTTCACATTCCTTTCGCTCTCTCTCTCACTCTTCAGTGTTCTGTTTTTGGCTCTGCTTTGTGTTCCTTGTTAAGATGGATTATTACATATCAAGAGCAGCACTTTGGAGGATGCAGAAAGCATGTTTCGATCTACGTAGCATCAACACCAGCAATTATATTTAAGCTGACTTATGCGACTCAGGAAAGCGGCAGTGTCTCCCCTTTTGGTCATTGGCGAAGATCCTGAGAAGATTTGTTCTTTGACTGCGTCTCCATCCACACACGTTACGGAAGCACCGTGTGTAATGGCCTGTCAAGGACAAACTCCACATCTTGTCTTGTGGTTATCAATCAGCATGGATTAGTATTTTACGTTGTAGTAGGTATTATCGTAAATCTTCATGTCAGAGAATATTTGTGGAGGAGTAGGTGAACATGACATCTTGTTATCTGCCAAGCTCTGTCTACTACACAACTCCAAGAAGCTCTTGTAACAATAGACTATGACTTTCCAACTCTGCAGGTGAAGACAAGAGTAGTTAACCGGAAGAAAACGCAACAACAACGAGAACTCAAAATTTTGCCTTTCGTTAGCTGTTTTACCAACTCTCGATAAACTATGTGACTACAAAATGGTCCAAAATAATATCTAGTTAAGATGAGCCAAAGAGTTTTCCTGTAAACATAAAATATGTAATATGTTATATGCAATGCGAAAAAACTTTTATGTTAGGATTGAAATCAAATATGGAAAGATAAAAGGATCTCTGATATGTAAATACATCATCTTTTAGATTCAAAACCGTTGTTAAAGAGAACTAGACTCTTCTTTTTTTCCTATCATTAGTTTGGATTGATGATTAGAAAGGTTGAGAGAAAAATTATAATCTCTTAAATGAGATATGTTATTTAACTCTTAAATGTCATGTCTATAAATAGATAAGAACAAAGGATCTAGAATAAATTATTAGAAGAGTTTCTTCCATCAAAAGCATCGTACCCTAAGAAATCCTATTATAATATGAACTTCTTTTCAATTGATTAATATCCGTCGTCAGAATCCAATTAGTTCTATTATATATCTTATCTAATTATAAAGAGTCACATAATCTAATAATTCCTCTTAATTTCATAATAAATTTTACATGATTTGATGTCGAAGTTAAAAAATTCAGACATTTTCCAAAGGGATGTAGAGTTGGTTTCTTATCATTGACGAAAGGGAGCAAGAGGTTCCTCTAGCTGGAACTCCATCGAGACAACAGTGGGGGAATTAGAGGGTCTGATGATCAGGAGGATTTCAAGATGATATGCGGTGAACTTTATGATTGCAATGCAATTCTATTTCATTTCAGACAAGGAAAACATGTTGATCATAAGCTAAAAATTGGCAGGCAGAAATTATCATTACAAGTTAACAAGGAGGAGCTGCCAACGTCACACGGATCATGCATGATATGATAACTAAGCAGTAATGGTGGGAGCTGAACATGATTCCAGGATGGTCTACGTACGCTCTGATTAGTTGATGATAAAAATGATTACTGTTTCTGAAAACAGCCAGACTTTACCTAATGGTTGATGTGAACCGACCTCTTCTTCATCTTGAATAAAGAAATCACGGCAGTGCCGGACATTCGATCCAGATAATATTTTTTAGGTGTAGGATCTGCACTTAAGATGCTCTCCAAAGTGAAGCTGATCAACATTCAGACATCAATATCTTGATCAGTGTGAATAGCATCCACCACAGTCCCTGCATTCTCCAATATCTTGATCTGCCACCACAAACCATGATCCGTTGGCTACAATGCAATCATGAATTATCATCTGGGCCCCATTTCTCGAGAAGCTTATTTTGATGATCTCTCCATGATAATTAATTATTTCACATGTGCTGTAAGATGGAATAAGAAATGAAGGAATGGCAATGCACATCAGTGATGGCAACTGGATCCTGGAAGGGAAAGGATGATACTCGAGCACCTAAAGTGTTGTTCCATTGCCTCTTCCGAGCCTTCATCAATTACTTTTTCTCCTCCTTGTTCAGTGGAAAGTGATGGGCATCTTTCATCAGACCTTACATCATATGCCAAGTAGCATATAGACTATTGCTCGACCGTATCATTCTTCTGCTCCTCCTTGATGATCCTTACCGACATGGCGCAACATGGACATCGGCACATCTCAAGGGGTTTGGTACGATCGAAAGGAGAGGGAAAGCTAATCGTGTGATGATAGCTCATGATGATGGAGATTGAAATAGAAGGCTAAACTTTGATAGAACTGACCTTTAGCCGAACGAGTGCCAAAGGAAAGGACAGTGTAGCTTGAGAGATTTGACATCAAGGGAAGAGGCAATTTTGTATGCCATCCTCTCGTGCCGAAGCCAACTAGGAATACAGAAATTGAGGTTGAGAAAGAGATCTTAAAACAAGGAAAAGGGAGGGAGATACGAAGTAGAGAGTGATCCAAGCAAAGACACGGAAGACCACAGAGAGAGAGAGAGAGAGAGAGAGAGAGAGAGAGAGAGGCTGAATGCCACAATCAGAAACAGGATGAAAGCATAGAGCATCTCGAATGTACTTGACCATCATTTGCCAAGGTTGGCTTTGGATTCCATCAAGATTGCTGATACTGACAGATGGCTGCAATGAAAAGGGGCGGGGACATTGCAATTGAGTAGGACTCTACCACATAGCTTCAACTGGCACATTTGATTCAGAAGCTCAATGTGACAAGAAATCATACTAGTCATTATGTATATTACGATTCACATGCTCCTAAAACAAACATGATAGAAAAATGCACCATTAGATGTCGAAGATAAGAGTTAGGTTTGAGTTGATGCTTTGTTAGTAAATGCAATGTGTTATCAGACGGGTAATGTTAGGGTCAGGCAATCAGCATCTTTTCAGAAGAAGAAACGTAGAGAACTTGCGATTGCACATCTGTTGATGTTCCAAGTTCTTCCGGCGAATTTGAGGTCTTTAAGCACATGCTAATTTAGGATGTGGATGGTTGAATTCTTAGGAAGCCACATGGCTTTTTCTCATTGATTATAGATTTGCCTTTTGAATGCTCAAGAAATCTAATCTTTTTTTTTTTTTTCTCATTTCAATAGATTGTGCATTGAACAATGGTTTAAGCATGCATCTTCTTGTGAAAGATTAATCAAAAAAAAAAAAAAAAAAAAACTGGTGAGCCGAGATAAAAGATTTTTCGAGAAAAAAAAATGAAAGCATTTAGCGCAAAAAAGGAGAACCAAGACCTAATATTAGTGAAGCTCATAAAGCAATTTCGATTATTTATTCGAATCTTCAGCATACGCTTCCCGCTTAGTTTCAGTCTCATCATGAGATGAATGAACCGATGAAGGAAAAGTCTAACACGAGTTATGTGTTATCTGAATGAAGCCCACAATACAGTCCATGTGTGACCAAACTTGAGCTCAGCCCAAGTCGAATGAAATCTCTCCTCTCCTTGTGGCCCTGTCTCCTCAGTTCACGTAGAAAGCATATCAGCTTCATGCTAACTTCTCTCTCTTCGTGACCAACAAACTTCTCTCATTATAGGCCAATCCGGGAAAGCATATCAGCTTCATGCTAACTTCTCTCTCTTCGTGACCAACAAACTTCTCTCATTATAGGCCAATCCGGTCAAACTCCTCCTGCAGCTTACTTAAGTTCATGAGAACTTGACCTTCTTCGTCTTCTCTCTTCAATTGGTATCTCTCCTGATCACAATCTCTCTCACCCTCTTCCTCCGAGTTCCAGGTCTCAGGAGTTCTTGATGGGCCGTCTCAAAGAGGCAGCTGTGGTGGAAGAGAAGCCCGATGAGGCATGCAGGACGCCGAGGGCGGCAGAATGCAGGATCTCTGAGGCTCCGACACGCCCCCCGCCACCGCCACCAAGGAAGCCGAGGATGGAGCCGTGCTCAGCTCCTCCCAAGGCGTTCTTCAGCTCCCCGGACATTGAGGCTTTCTTCGCGGCTCTCTCTTCACAGCAACGAAGAATGCCTGGTTAAACTGTTGGGCTGATAGCCCATATTCAGCCCATGTTGGCTTTATCAGCCCACAGCCCACACCCCCTCTTAACCTAACCATAATTAAGATTAGGGGGGTGTGGTGGCTACGTTTTGGAGGCAGATTAAAGCTATAAAAAGGCAGCAACGAGGCAGATCTTCGTAGCCACGGGATTCCAAAGAGAAGAAGGAGAACAAGGCAGAAAAGGAAGAGAAAGAAAGGGAAGAAGACAAGGACAATGCAGAGAGACTGTTCTCAATCATCTAGCAGTGTTCTCATCTCAGGTTAGATCAAATTTACAGTAGACTCTTGCTGTGATTACTTGAGGAGGTTTTAGATATTGTGGGCAGTGACGTGATCCTTGTATCCCAGTTATTCTCTTGTAGTTGTCGCTGGGGTTTTGGGCAAGAGATTGAGATTTGTATATTCATTATTCTCATAGTGGATTATCTCTAGTTTGCCCCGTGGTTTTTACCCTTCACATTGAAGGAGTTTTCCACGTATATCTTGGTGTTTTGTTTGATTGTGTTTCCATTTTATTCCGTTGCGTATTTTGGTCTTCTAGTATTTGTTCCTATACAAAGGTTATTCCTCTTTATATCCCCATCAACTGGTATCAGAGCAGGGTTTTGGTGATTTAATTTTTGTATTTGAACATGGAGGCCAGTAATGTTTCTCACATGATTAGTTTGAATGGAAACAATTGGATGATATGGAAACTAAGAATGGAAGATCTCTTGTATTGCAAAGATTTGTATGGACCTTTGCAGGGGGATAGTGCAAAACCTACAACTATGACAGATGATGAGTTGAAGAGGTTAGATCGAAAAACAATTGGGTTTATTAGACAGTGGCTTGATGATAGTGTCTTTCACCATGTTTCTACTGAAATTTCTGCATATTCTCTTTGGAAAAAAAGGAAAGTCTCTATGAAAGAAAAACAGTTGGCAACAAAGCTTTTTTGATCAGAAAACTTGTGAACCTAAAATATAGAGAGGGTGCTTCTATTGCTGAGCATTTGAATGAAATGCAGAGTATTACTAACCAGTTATCATCTATGAAAATGTCTCTTGATGATGAGTTGCAGGCATTGTTACTTCTCAGTTCATTACTAGAAAGTTGGGAGACACTGGTGGTTTCCCTTAGTAATTCTGCGCCAGATGGTATTGTCACTATGAGTCAAGTAACAAGCAGTTTGTTGAATGAGGAGTGGAGAAGAAAGAGTTCGGCAACATCT
The DNA here is from genome assembly GCF_036884655.1 of Musa acuminata AAA Group. Lineage (NCBI taxonomy): Eukaryota > Viridiplantae > Streptophyta > Magnoliopsida > Zingiberales > Musaceae > Musa > Musa acuminata. The sequence goes on along the minus strand of NC_088333.1, from coordinate 28,134,212 downwards.
CAGAATGATTCACAAGCACTTATCTCAAAGAATAGAGGAAGGTCAAAGTCTAGAAGCAGTTCACGTATGGGTAGGAGCAAGTCAAGATCAAGAAAATATATTGTTTGCTATAATTGTGGTGAGAAAGGACATTACAAGAACCAATGTAAGCAACCTAAGAAGAACAAGAAAAAGGGAAAAGAAGTGGAGTCTACAGAGTCAAAGGATAATACTATAACTACAGTGCAGGGTGGTGATTATTTGATTTTGTCTCCTTCTGATGATATTTTTTTTTTGTGTGTCAGGATCTTGAGTGGGTGATTGACACAGGTGCTTCTTATCATGCTATACATCGGAGAGAGTTTTTTGCTACATACAGGTCTGGAAACTTTGGTGTTGTCAAGATGGGCAACTATGTCACAACAGACATCATTGGCATGGGTGATATCCATTTAAAGACCAACCTTGGCTGCAAGTTGGTACTTAAGGATGTGAGGCTTGTGGTTGACTTGAGGCTGAATTTAATTTCAGTTGGAAGACTAGATGATGAAGAGTATGAAAGCATATTTCACAAAGGGCAATGGAAGCTCAGTAAGGGTTCTCTTGTTATAGCTAATGGAAAGAAATGTCATACTTTGTACAGGTTGCAGGCTAAAGCTTATGGTGAGCAGTTAAATGCTACAGAGAAAGACTTCAGTATAGAGTTGTGGCATAGGCGATTGGGACACATGAGCGAGAAGGGGCTGCAAGCTCTTTCCAAGAGAGAGGTATTGCCAGATCTCAAAGGTATACATCTGAACCCTTGTATTGATTGTTTGGCTGGTAAACAACATAGAGTTTCATTTTCTAGTGCTGCTTTGTCTAGAAAAATGCATGCCTTAGATTGTGTTTATATATATGTATGTGGTCCTTTGAGGACAAAAACTCCTGGTGGATCTGTTGATGTTCTTGGTATAAGTGGTGCACTTTATTTTGTCACTTTTATAGATGATTTTTCCAGGAAAGTTTGGGCTTATGCTTTGAAGACCAAAGATCAGGTTATTAATGTCTTTAAAGAGTTTCATGCCAGGGTTGAAAGGGAGACAAAAAGGAAATTGAAATGCATAAGATCAGATAATGGTGGTGAGTATACGGGATTGTTTAATGACTATTGCAGGTCACATGGGATCCAACATGAGATGACAGTTCCTGGTACACCTCAGGATAACGCAATTGCAGAGAGGATGAACCGCACCATCATGGAAAAGATCAGATGTATGCTTTCACAGACCAAGCTACCCAAAATGTTTTGGGATGAGGCTTTGAGGACTGCAGTTGATGTGATCAACATATCACCATGTACAACCCTAGATGGTGATGTTGTAGAGCATGTATGGTCAGAGAAAGATGTTTCCTACAGGCATTTGAGAGTATTTGGTTGTCGTGCATTTGCACATGTTCCAGATAATGAGAGGTCCAAGCTGGATGGTAAGTATAAAGAATGTATTTTTCTTGGTTACTCACATGATCAGTTTGGTTACAGGCTTTGGGATCCAGAAAAGTAGAAGGTGTTCAGGAGCAAAGATGTGGTCTTCTTTGAGGATCAAACCTTTGAGGATTTGAAAAAGAAGGCACCGGCCAAAACTTCTACAGAAGGATTAGCAGATTGTGACCCAGTTATTCCTCCAGTATATCAGGGTGATGGGGGAGATGTGCAGGAAAATAGTGTAGAGCCTGATGTTGATTTACCTGCAGACATGTTGACGAAGACCTTACCAAAAGAAAGATAGGAGATATGCCGACAGTTGGTCGGCATGGCTTCATATTGAGAAGTCATGAGACAGCCTCCCTTATGGGCTGAAGGGAGAGGTTGTTGGGCTGATAGCCCATATTCAACCCATGTGGGCTTTATCAGCCCACAGCCCACACCCCCTCTTAACCTAACCCTAATTAAGATTAGGGGGGTGTGGTGGCTGCGTTTTGGAGGCAGATTAAAGCTATAAAAAGGCAGCAACGAGGCAGATCTTCGTAGCCACGAGATTCCAAAGAGAAGAAGGAGAACAAGGCAGAAAAGGAAGAGAAAGAAAGGGAAGAAGACAAGGACAACGTAGGGAGACTGTTCTCAATCATCTAGTAGTGTTCTCATCTCAGGTTAGATCAAATCTATAGTAGACTCTTGCTGTGATTACTTGAGGAGGTTTTATATATTGTGGGCAGTGACGTGATCCTTGTATCCCAGTTATTCTCTTGTAGTTGTTGCTGGGGTTTTAGGCAAGAGATTGAGATTTGTATATTCATTATTCTCATAGTGGATTATCTCTAGTTTGCCCCATGGTTTTTACCCTTCACATTGAAGGGGTTTTCCACGTATATCTTGGTATTTTGTTTGATTGTGTTTCCATTTTATTCCGCTGCGTATTTTGGTCTTCTAGTATTTGTTCCTATGCAAAGGTTATTCCTCTTTATATCCCCATTATAAACCACTAAAAGGGTGTATGATTTTAGCGGACAGAATGCATATATATTAACTAAGATGAGGTGCTAGATTTGGTAACTGTAATCTACGTGCATGAATCCACACATTTGAACGTTAGCCATTGTCCTTGCCAATTGTTTAGATTATATTATGAGAAATTTCAGAAGAGTGTATGTAATCCTCGGTCATGGAATTCAGCAGATATCGGAAGAAATTGAACTCGGCAACAGCACAACATATAAAATGATGTATATAAAAGCGCAACTGGAATCATAAAGAATTACCCATGCAGTCTCTTAAGAAATGTTCTTCTTAAGATGGCAACTCCCCCACACCAATCTACATTGAGTTGAAATTTGATATTCTTCTGCTAAATCATCATTGCAATTAAATTCAACATAAACATGACCCTTGTGACTCTTCACAGAGAGAAAAGCAATAATTTTCTCAAAGTTCTCAGTCCTCCAAACATTGGATACTTATAATTAACAGATAATTAAAATTGGTACAGAAACAAGGTGAGGGTGGAATGAATGGGCATCATCACTTGCTTCTTTGATTGACTAACAAAGACAATGCACTTAGCCAGAATGGGACCCTGTGACACCCCAGATGCGTTTGCTATGACAAGGAACAGATATGTCCATAAGAATAAAGAGCTGTTTCGAGAAGGCCATGGCCAAGATTATGAACAGAAGCCCAGCTAAAGGCTCCCAATACTCTGGTGTCTCCTTCTTCTTCATCATCATCATCATCATCATCATCCAGTAGTGTCGGCACCCCCTGCTCCACCACTTCTTTGGAGGCTCACTGCAAACCCTTTAATGCTGTTTTCACAAACATGTAGGTGGACCACTCCATTTGCTAAAGAAGTTGGCATTGAAGTTTCCAGCACACACAATCCATCAAAGGGCCACAATTTTCAAATTGATGTTGATCATTGTCTCCACTCGAGTGTTAAAAGTAAGGCAAGAAAATTCTTCCTCATTCTGGACTCTTCTGCTGTGTCCAACAAAATCCACAAAGCTTGAATCTGACTCTCATGTGATGATGAACAGTTTAAGTGCTTTTCTGTTTCTCTTCCTTAACTGGCCATACTGCGGCACCCATATTGGTTGGCAGCTAAATTTGCTGCAAGTCAGCGCTTCTTACTTACTAGCTTGATCTTCATGGTGAGGAAATGGCACAGGAGAGCTATTAATTAATGGTGCTTTCGCAGGAACGTTGGTATCGGTAGTTGATGCTTTGCTTGACTCGGCAAAAAGGAAAGCCCATGGTCAACATCCTTCAGCATTGGAATAGTTTCCAACCAAATAAGATGCATGAGTTCCTCTGCATACTGATAGCAAAGACCAATAAGCGCTTTTGCATTGGAGATAATATTTATTACTAGGAGGTGGTAGTTGGCCCAAGAATATTGTTGCTCGAGCAGAATGCTTGATTTAACTAACTATATTTGGTCATGGAGTAGTTGGAGCAGAAAGAATCAGAAATGATGGACACCAACTACTTGTGTTGTCATTCAGATCAACACTGAGATGTACCATAAATCAAATGAGCAAAATTAACCCAACCCAGGAATTGCCATAAACATTTTCATTCACTTCATGAGACAAAAATTGGTACTAGAGAACATGGATCGATGCAGCTACACCTAATTTGGTTAATTAATCATTTCTCTAAGGTTCATGATCAATGGAAAAAATTTGTTGATTTAATTTATGCACAAATAGTGCAGATTAGTCAATGAAATTTTAGTTGATTTAATTCAAAGAATATCATCTATCTATGAGATTTGTCATTTAATCAGTATGAATTTTTTGTCGAATAGTCAATAATTAAAATAGTTTTGCAATTGAAGTTCTGCACAATTGGATTCAGAGAGAATGTTAATAGCACATTTGATTTTAAATGAAGACTGTTCAAGAAAACACATGAATGGGAGCCAGAAATCATTGCCCAAAGCTAAAGGAAAGCTAAAAGAGCAAAAAGATAACAACGACAACATCAGTAGTGAAATAGTCCCCAAAGAGAAATGCCAGATCAATTCCTATCCAATGAATGCAACATTTCTACATTCATATTCATGGAACTCTCAAAAACAAGAACATGAACATTTCTACTATCAAACAAGAACATGATTTCTTCCGTCTTCAAAAAAGTCCAAGCAAAGATCCAAAGACCTGGAAAGTAGTCTAGGCAGGAGAGCAACTAAAGTGAAAGTTCATTTGATGCAACGCAAAAGGTTAAAAGCTATCTATTCCACAACTGAAAGCAGCATTATTTGGATCCTCTATAGTATGATACCACCCAGTTTATGCCATACATGCCCAATCATGCAAAGCCACCTGCCCCAGCCCACCTCATGGCCAGAGGCATGAATATTATCCAGCTGCAATATTTTATTTATTGTTATTTTTTTTTTCCTTCTCATTTTGTAGCATTAGCATGGCTATCCACTCCTGCCAGCTCATGTTTCTGTATGCTTCCTAATTGAGACAGTGGTGTTATACATCACTCAGACCAGCTCCACTGTCTCTTCTTATCTTCTCAGTCCTTCCCCTGCCTCAGCTAATTCAACACAGGAAATCTATAGCGATTATACCAACTCTTGGATCCATGGCCTCTGAAGCTTCTGTGGCAGATCAAACAGTTACTGAGGTCAGTGAAGCAGACATGCCTCTTCTGCATACTTTCCTTCAATTTCTTGCTTTATACAACTGATACAACTGGTTTGAGCACTGAATTGTATCGTGAAACAGCTGATTGAATGCCTGATTGCTGCGAGTGGTGCTTAGAGTTAGCCAATTACGCTGATCAACAAACCCCCCCCCGTTTTTTTTTCTCTCTCGACCATGGTAGCTGATTCCTCCTAATGGCCCTCTTCTCCCAGTTTCCTCAAAGCTGGGAACAGGATGAAGACAGAGAAGCTAAAAAAGATAGCAGATGTTTAATATTTAGAATACATGTTCGTGTGTTCGTTAGAAAACAGCATCTTGTTCCTCTTTATATGCCTTCTTCTAATCTGCTTGTAGGGTCTTTGTTGTACATCAGGACACCTTGTATTTCTAGGTCACTCACAACATTTCCTCTTTTTATAAACCTATTAGTATTTTCAAAAATATTGAAAATAAAACCCTATCATACAGCTAGAAGAGAATCAATCATATGCATCTTGTTTGTACTCTTCATGACCATTTGAGATTGGCTTGGCTTTTTTCTTTCCATATTTTGTTACTCTGGTTAAATTTATAGAGAAGTATGAAACCCTCATGTTTGGTTCCTAAGATTTTTTAAGGTGAAACACTTTGGGTATTCTCTCATTTTCTGATTCTTGCAGCAATATCTCAATTTACAACTTGATAAAACCTGTTACAGTCTAGATAAATCTGAGAAACTAATCAGTTATCTTTTACCCCTTCAACATGCCTTGCCTCTATCCCAAACCTTTGTTGATCTCTTCCAATATGCTATCAAACATCCGGCTTTTGCCTTTTTGAAGGAAATATGTTCTTAACGATTTCCAAGTTACCAATTTACTCCACATATCTTATTATCTCTTGTCGTGCGCAATCATTCTTAAAGCGCTCCTGCTTGATAGGTATTCTATATTTTTATTCACTTTCTCCCTTGACATTTTCAATTTGCAGCAACTTGTTTCAGCTTTTATGCACCAAACTAGTTAGTTGATGATTGGCAAAAATAATTTGTGTTTGCCAATTGCTTAGGAATCATTGGCATCACGGTGGTCTGTCATCACAATATGCATAAGTTTTGCATTGCTATTACATTCTTTCATTTATTAACATTGTCTTTATCAGCAGCTACAAATGTCTAGTCTTGTTTCTTGTTTTATCCCTACTCCAAAAAAAAACAAATTCACAGATTTGACATAAGAAAAGCTTTCGTGTTAGTTCACACTTCTGGTAATTAACAAACTATAACCAGCTTTAAATTTTATATAAATCCAATCTGTACAAAAATAAAGTATACTTGGCAAGAAGTCAATATCCTGTTTAATTTGTCGACATTTAGTCCCACAATTTTCAGTATACACAGTATTAATGATATCCGTGCAAATCTAGCTCAATTCATATTATGTTTCTTATGAGTTTCTGAAAATAGCCTTCCAAGCACTTGAACTGTGCAGTTCAGAGAGTATTCGGTCATAAGAAGTGGGAACACACCACACTAAAAGGACATGTTAGAAAGATTCAAATTCGCTAATTTACCTTTCTTCTCTTCGGTAGGGTAAAATGTAAGCCAAGGATATAAAAGGAAAAGATGAAGAGGAAAAGGTGCATTTGCAAATATAATTGCAGTTATTAATATTATGCTTCCTATGTGGAATATCGTTGTGATTTTGCATTTTGTATATTCATTTGTCAGAGCATGTCATCGACAACTGAATTGGTTTAAACCTTTTACAACAGATTGAGACTACTGCTCCAGAGGATCTAAAAGGGAAAGACAAAGATGAAAAGGTACGTTTGTGCATTCTCCAATATGAGTGCAAATATATGCATGTGATGCCTAAGCAAATATAATTGTCCTTTTGTAGTTTTTTTGTATTTATTTATCGGAGCTTTTATTGGTACCTGAATAGTTCAGACCTTATACAGCGGACCGAGTGTCATGTGTCTGATGATGCAAGTAATGCTGATGAGCCGAGTCTTTCAAAGCCTGACGATCTAAAAGGAAAAGATGAAGAGGAAAAGGTGCATCTGCATTTAAAATTTCAAATATTAGTATATGCTACCTAAGCAAATATCATTCTGCATTTGTATTTTCCAAAACTATTGGTCAGTAGCTGACTAGTTTAAACCTTTTACAGCAGATTGAGACTATTGTTTCTGATGTTATAAGTAATGCTGATGATGCGAGTCTCCCAAAGCCTGAGGATCCAAAACAAGAAGTCGAAGAGGAAAAGATCATAGTGGAGGATTCTTCAAGTGTTGAAGCACCTACATCTGGACCAGAAGAAAATCTAAAGCAAAAAGAAGAGGGCTCTGTGATTGAGGAGGTGAAGGAAGAGGCAGACGATAAGTCTGTGTCTGAACCACCAGTTGAAGCTGAAGAGAAGGAAATAGTAGTGGACAAAACTGATGCACCTAATACTCCTGAGCTGCCAAATAAACCAGTGGAGCAACCAGCAGAGGTCTTGGAAGCATCTGTCGCGGAAGATTCAGTTGATAAGATCAAAGAGTCTGAACAAACAGAAATCATGACCGCAGAAGCAAAGAGTGCCGACGAATCCTCAAAAGTCACTGTGGTACCTGTTTCTCCAGAAGTAACAGATGACAAGCCTGTTGAACAACCAACTACTGTATGCCTGGTCCAGGAACCAACTCTTGATGCCAATGTGAACCTCAATTCTGATGAAACAGCAGAAAAGCCTCGAGATGAAGAACCTTTGTCTGATGGGATGGAGGTCAGTCCTGAGTCATCAAAGGAAGAAGTTGCTCGAAATGAAACTTCACCATCCATTACTGAAGATCTAACTACGAAGGTTCATGAAACTGTTGAAACTGAAAGTTCAGAAGAAATCGCTGTAGTTCCTCCTGTGGATGAGCCCAAAGAAGCTGAAGAAGAAACTATTGTTGCTGAACTTCCTAGTGATTCTGGTGCCAAGGAATCTGCGGGAGAAGAAAGAGTGTCAGCCACAAGTGTCATAGAAGTTTCTGATACCATCCCGGCAACTGAAGTTGCTGAATGTGCAGTTGAGCCAGAAGTCGATGTTAAGAAAGAGACGGAAGGAAGCACTATAGATGTCGATAAAACAACCTTAGGCAAGACAATCCAAACAATTGTTGAAAGTGAAGTGACTGGAATCTCTGAAGAAGTAAAGATTGATCAGATGAAGAATGAGAGTTTGGAAAGTGAAAAGTTGACTGTGGCTGAAGCATCTCGAGACATCAACTTAGTTGGAGCTGAAAACAACAACAAGGCATCTCATAACGATCCAGAATGTGATTCTAAAGAGTTAGAAAGTTCAGAAGACAAAAAACAAGAGACTGAAAAGGTTGTTGATCAGTGCTCAGCTGAAACCACCAAAGACAGTGGTGATACAAAAGTAGAAGAAGAGGCTCGGAAGACAGATGTTCCCAGTAAGAAATCTTCTAAAAGCCAGGGGAACAACATAATATCAAAGGTGAAGAAATCAATTGTCAAGGTAAAGAAGGCAATCATAGGGAAGTCACCAAGTTCGAAGGCCATGACACCTGAAGGATTTGACGAGATGAAAGCAAAGTAGAGTCGATGGAGAGTGCACAAAGATGGAATCATGGATTTGAGTGTCATTCTATCATGTCTTCTTTTTTTGGCTGTTTTCTTTATGCATATATGTTGTCTAAGGATGTTCTGCAATCTGCCCATGCAAATGTGCCTGCTAAATGTTGCGAGAAGCTAGTATTGATGCATATGGAAGATAAGATGGTGGAGAAACTTCTGCTAGGGGAATTCATCGAGTTTCTGATGTGCAGCCGTGAAGATTAAATGGATCATCCCCTATTTTGTTCTTGGTGATCTTCATTGGCATCCTTGTCGTGCTGTGTCATAGTCTTGGAAGTGTTCATATAATTGTCAAGACATTCGTTTGGTCTGTCATGTGCATAGTTACATTATGTATCACAGTGTTGTGATGTTCATTGCTGGTTGGTTTGTAAGTTGGTACTATATAATAATATTATTCTTTATTAGCAGTATGTGATGCACTTTCTAAATCTGGGGTTGTTCAGAACATGAGCTCTCTGCATGGACAATAGCAAGTAAGCTACTTTAGAATTGTAGATAGGATCAATTTTTGCTTATGTCAGAGCTGCAACTCTGGTTATCCATTGTACCTCCTTCGATAAGTTGATTCGATGTGCATAATCTCAGATGGATAATGTGGGTAATGGAATAATTGATGGCAAAATGAATTCAAGTACATGATAAGCAACTGCTCTATGATTTCACAGAACATGTGAGATTAGAGACTGCAACAGGAAAATTTTGTTCCAAAGCTATTAGATTTTCATATAGACCACTGAAAAAACTTGGGTAAGTCAGGTTGACCAAGTCTTGATGGTTTTATGGTAACCAAAGACATCTTTCCACCTTTACTCGACATACATCTTACACTTGTACAAAACAAGCCTCATACAAACCCAACAAAGATCAAGTATGCTAAACAAAGCTAGAAAAGAGAGAGAGAGAGAGAGAGAGAGAGAGAGATGGCTATACCAAATTTGTCGTTGAGCAAATGCTGCAACCAAGTTTTGCCACACAGCTTGAGGATGGCATTCACTGACTTGATGTGGCAGCAATCAAAGGCTTACACCGGAACCGAATCTGTGGAGGAGAAGGAAAAAATAAAATAAAGATATTTTAAAGTGTATTCTCTTTTCTATCTTACTTCATGAACTACGATCCTATTTATAAGATGTAGTAGTGGCAACTACCCATATCATCATGTTACTCATGATTGAAGTAGATATTGAAACTATCCTATAACATCTAGATCATGGTAATTACCTAGATAACTACTAGATCATGGTAACTACCTAAATAACTACTATGAATCAATTCTCAACACTCCCCCTTGATGCATAGTTATATACACCGATTTGTGACATGAAATAAACATGTTTTTGAACTGGAAGCGACTTGTTGAGGATATCATTGTTAGGATCAATAGCACTAAGAGGGGGGGGGGTGAATTAGTGCAGCGGATAACTTTCGATGATTTAAAACGATGTTCGTACGATAAAAATATTTTCGATGAAAAACCGTTTCGAAAAGTTTCAACTTAAGATTAGGTGACGTACAATTGAAGAAAAGCAATGGAGACAATTTGCAATTAAGATAGAGAGCAGAATGTAAATGCAAACCGAGATTTAGAGTGGTTCGGTCAATCTTGACCTACATCCACTTTTGGCTTCCTCCTCTGATGAGGTTACCGACGTCCACTAGAGGCCTTCCTTTAATAGGCGAAGGCCAACCACCCTTTTACAGCTTTACTCCTTTTGACGGGCTTAGGAAACAACCCTTATAGATTTTCACTCATCTCTTCTCTTGAATAATCAAAACTTAGATAAAAAGAGGGATAAGAACTTTTGACTTTTTACAATAATTTTGAGCTCTCAAATTCTCATAATAAGATCAAGATTTTGGTGTTCTTTCATGCAGGAAAAAGTGAGATTTATATAGGCCCCAACTGGTTCGAATTTAGAGCTCAAAATTGTCATCTCCCGGATTTTCGAGGTCCTAGCGATACTACCGTCATAATTGGGCTGTACTACCGCTTGGCATTGCTTAGAGACCGAGCTCCGACGGTACCACCGTCTGACAGGGGCGGTACCATCGCTCAGCTTCGCTCAGAGACCGAGCTCAGGCGGTACCACTGCCCAACATTCTTGGGAGACTGAGCTCATAGGCGGTGCCATCGCCGGCCAGGAATCCTGGGTCCGAATGGGCTGATCCATTCGGCCCAATTTGGGTTTGTCAAGGGCCCAATTGCCCCCAGATTAAGTTAATATGATCATTTCCCATTCCTAACTTAATCTACATGCTAACTACGATATTTATGACATTAATACTGTAACTTGCTCTAGTGCGTCAATCGCTTCTTCCAGCGAACATCTGACGAACCCCTGGACTTGCGACGATCCACTTACTGAGTTCCAATGAGCTTCTTTGGCAAGCTCTTGGACTTCTCGGATTTGTTCCCGCAGAACCTCCGATGACCGTCCGAATTTCTGTCAAACTCTTGAACCCCTAACGTGATCATGGTCTTGACTCCGACGCAACTCCTACTGCATGTCTTACTTTCATCGTAGTTAATCCTGCATACTTATCTCAACATATGGATTAGATAATAAATGACAATTGACTTCATCATCAAAATATGAGATTCAACAATCTCCCCCTTTTTGATGATGACAATCATTTGATAACGGAGTTAACCTTAACTACCCCTATCTATATGCCATACTTGAGATAAGTCATTCTTGACGTATTGATAAGTTAAGTTCATTTAGCCTTATCAATACTCCTATCATGATTCCTATCATGATGTATCTCTCTGAAAATGATATCAAGGCTTGACATCCATTTTCACGCCTTACATTTTAAATATAAAAGATAGCAATCGTAGCAATTCATCGTATGGTAAGATATCAACATATAAAATTATGATGTAAGCTCTTGATATCTTAACATAATGCAAGCATTTCAAGTGTATAGCAATCATAGCATTTCATCATATGGCAAGATATCAACATTGTAAAATTACGATATAAGCTCTTGATATCTTAACACTATGCAAACATTTCAAGTGTATAGCAATCATAGCATTTCATCACATGGCAATATATCAACATTGTAAAATTGTAATGTAAGCTCTAGATATCTTTTCATTAATGCAAACATTTCACGTGTATAGCAATACTATCATTAATTTACCACATATTTTAAGATATTAATATCGTAAAATTACGATGCAAGCTTTTGATATCTTAACATAATTGGCAATTCTATTATCAATTTACCATGTATTTCTCCTCCTTTGTCATCAACAAAAGAGAGAACTATTTAAGCAAACTTTAAGCACTATTTAAGCAAACTTTAAGCATAAGTGCACTAATAATTCATGTCATTTTTCAACAATGAGTGATAGGATACCAATTATACAAACATCTCAAGAAAAACATGACACGAAGATAGCTTTCATTACTTCTTTTTTATTTGTCATTATCTTTTTGCATGAAGGAGGAAAGTCATTTGCGAGCTTACTTGAATGAAGTTAAAATCAATAAGAGATTAAATCATACTTCATTTTTGCAAGGATCAAGATATGTATGTGAATCAAATCCTTACAAGTGTTAAAAAAGATCTTCCTTTTTCAAGAAGGAATTTATAAGAAGGAATCATTTCATCAAATCCATTTCTCGAAAAAATATTTTTCACACGATAAGTGAGAGATGCATTTGTTAATTGATTCCATATGTTAATGATATGAAACAAACTGGATATGACATATGCTTATGAAAGCTACATTAAGTCTAGAAGAGAAATACTAAATCATGTTAGGATCAAGAAAATTCGAAAATGAAATTTAACACTTTCATGCATTCGGACATAGTTTTGCTATAGATTTTCAAACACAATCATGAGGATAAAATATGTTCATGATCATGAAAATTTTTGTATCCAAAACACATAATTTCCAACATGTTATTAAGATATGTAATCGTGTAAACTTCTCATCATAGCATTAAGTGATTGATTATTGAATCAAGAAAGTTCAAAAAATGAATTTAATAAGTTCATACATTCGGACACATCAACATTCCTAATTCTCTTCTAATGAAATCAAATTGTTCTTCACTTAAAGACTTTGTAAAAATATCAGCTAGTTGATGTTTAGTATCAATGAACTCTATAATTACATCATGATTAGTGACATGATCTCATATAAAGTGATGTCTAATATCAATATGCTTTATTCTTGAGTGTTGAATGAGATTCTTTGTTAAACATATTACACTTGTGTTATCACATTTAATGGGAATGTTTTTGAGATGGACTTTATAATCTTCTAAGGTGTTTTTCATCCACACAACTTGTGCACAACATGCACTAGCTGCAATATACTTAGCTTCGGTTGTTGATAGTGCAACCGAGTTTTGTTTCTTAGATGACCAGGAAACAAGGGAATATCCTAAAAATTAACATGATCCTGATGTGCATTTTCTATCTAATCTACACTTAACAAAATCCGTATCAGCATATGCAATTAACTCAAAATTCTCAGATTTTGGATGCCATAATCCTAGATTTGTGGTACATTTAAGATATCTAAGTATTATTTTAACCGCTTTAAGATGAGATATCTTATGGTTCGATTGAAACCTAGCACAAATTCCTACACTGAACATGATATTTGGTCTAGTTGTAGTGAGGTAAAGTAAACTTCCAATCATACCCCTATAAGTTTTTTGATCGAAGTTTTCTCCACTTTCATCAACTTCTAACTTAGTGGAGGTGCTCATAGGAGTGTTGATAGCTTTTGAGTTAACCATATTAAATCTTTTTAGCAAATCTAAAGCATATTTAGTTTGACTAATAAAGATGCTATTGCTTAGTTACTTAATTTGTAAGCCTAAGAAGAAGGTTAATTCTCCCATCAAACTCATTTCAAATTTGAGATTTATAGTTTAAGCAAAAGATTCACAAAGAGATTAATTCGTAGAACCAAAGATAATATCATCAACATAAATCTAAATAATGAGAAAATTATTTTCAAAATTCTTGATAAACAATGTTGTATTGATCTTACCTTTTGTGAAATTATTTTCAATAAGAAAAGAACTAAGTCTCTCATACTAAGCCCTTGGGGCTTATTTTAAACCATATAGAGCTTTAGTTAATTTAAACATATGATTAGGGAGGCTATTATTTTCAAATCTGAGAGGTTGTTCAACATAAACTTCTTCAGAAATAAAACCATTAAGAAAAATGCTTTTAACATCCATTTGAAACAACTTAAAATTGTTATTACTAGCATAGGCAAGGAGCATCCTTATGGCTTCTAATAGAGCCATAGGAGCGAAGGTTTTTTCGTAATCGATACCTTCTTCTTGGTTGAAACATTTGGCCACTAATCTAGCCTTGTTTCTAACCACGATACTATATTCATCTTGCTTATTTCTAAAGACCCATTTAGTACCAATAACTAAATGGTCATTTGGTCTAGAAACAAGCTTCCACACCTCATTTCTCTTAAATTGATTTAAC
>NC_088333.1:27807500-27810000 GCF_036884655.1 Musa acuminata AAA Group | reverse complement strand
AACAAATTATAGTATTGCATGCATCATTCCAAATCATATATATTTCAAATTATGATGGTATCAAAATATCAAATTACAGTATATCCTATCATGAATGAGGATTCTCAAGATTCATATAGACAATCCTCGTAAGAAAATATCAAAAAAAATTTTAGGAGTACAAAGAAGAGCTCTTGATTTAAAAAAAAAAATCTCAAGTAATTCTAAGAAATCAAGATTATGATTTGGATAAAACTCATTCAAATTCAAATCGTCAAATCAAAATCATTTTCAATAGATTAAAAAAAAACATAGATTCATTAATCTCTCCTTTTTGAAAAATCGATAAAGTAGAAAAAAATTTTCAAGGAGAAAGCTTTTTCTCTTTTTAGTTGTTTGTTTCATACAAGCATGCCTTTGTCTTTTTTATATAAAAACCATCCATCTTGTTTAAAACCGAAAAAGTGTAAGATTTACCACAAAAATCATCAAGATCAATAAATCATAAAAATCATCATGTATAACTTCAAAATCACATGCATAGAATAAATTCATCAATCATGGTATCAAAAACATTTAATATTTTCATTACATCATTATGCATCATTAAATCATGAAGCATGATTTCATTAAACATTTTCAATCAAAATCAGAAATAATCAAGATACATATTATTTCTTCTTAAAAAAAAAACTTACATAGGATTATCATTAGATTTAAATCTAACATTTTATTCCTTTATCATAAAACATATAATTTTCATTATCATTTTTAAAATTAGCTAGAAAAGGAAAAGCATGATCCCCAATTTTTTAAGCATTTTTATTCATTATTAAACATGTAATTTTCAAGAAAAATATTTTTTCTAAACTAAATTAAAAAATAACTCATGAAAAGCAATATGTAATTTTGAAATAAACTAAGGGGATTTTGGTTACCTCATCGTCGAAAGCCGTTAAGGCGAATTTTGTCATTTCGTCTTTATCGGTTTGCTCCTCGTCATCAGATGAGCTTGATTCATCCCAAGGTGCTTCCTTCTTCTTGCGTTCATAGTAAGTAGTTACATTCTTTTTAAGTTTAATTTTTTCTTTGATTCTTTTTTAAGAGTTTTTTAAGTTTGAGAAGTTCAAGGTCATCATCATCATTACTTGAGTTATCACTCAAGTGGTATTCTATTATTTAAAGTGTCAAATCCTTTTTGTTCTTTGGAATATGGTTCTCGAGTTGTTCATGTGCATTGTACGTCATTTCATAGGTCATCAAATACCCTATAAGTTCTTCAATCAAAAAATGGTTCAAATCTTTTGATTCTTATATTGCTATTATTTTCGAATCCTAATTGTTAGAAAGTAATCGTAAAACTTTATTAACAAGTTTAAAATTTGAAAAATATTTGTCAAGTGCTTTTAAACTATTGACGACATCTGTAAAACAGGTGTACATGTCTCCAATAGTTACTTCATTCGAAAATGTTCAAAAGATTTATCAGAGACTCTTTACTCTATTTGTGCCTTCATGAGTTACTTCTAGTATGTGCCAAATATTGAAAGTCGTTTCACATATAGAAATTAAATTAAATTTATTTTTGTCTAAGGCCTAAAATAGAGTATTCATAGCTCTAGCATTTAAAGAAAAAGCCTTCTTCTCCAAATCATTCTAATGGTTCATTGGAAGAGAAGACCTTCAAAAATTGTTTTCAATAATATTCCATAAATCAAGGTTCAAGGAAAGCAAGAAAACTCTCATACGAGTTTTCCAATAAATGTAGTTTGTCCCATTGAACATGGGAGGACGAATGATAGAAAAGCCCTCTTAAAAGTCGAAAAAAACTATTTTTCTTTGGGTGTTAAACCAAATGAGAAAAATGAGGCTTTGATACCAATGGTTAGGAATGAGTTGGCATTAAGAGGGGGGAGGGGGGGGTTGTGAATTAGTACAGCGGTAAAATCATGTCGGTTTCGAAAAATCCTTTCGTATGTTGAAAATCAATCCTGGAAATATGCTTAACTTGAAAGTGTGTTCGTAAATGTATTGAAAGCAGTAAGCAAGTAAAGTGGTCTATAGTTAAAGTAAATTGCTCAAAAGAAACGCAAACCAGATTTTTATAGTGGTTCGATCGTCATGACCTACAACCACTCCACAGATTTCTCTTCCGTCGAGACCATCGGTATCCACTATCGATCTTCCTTTAATAGGCAAAGATCAACCTCCTTCTTACAACTCTATTCTCCTTTTACAGTCTTAGGAGAGAACCTTTACACCCCCACTTACTCCTCTCTCAAACTATACTAACATTTAGATCTTTGAGAGGAATTCACACAAGATTACAATAGTGTTTTCTTTCTTTTTCACTCTCAATTCTTGTGTAGTTTAACCAGGGATGAGAGGGGTATTTATAGGCTTCAAGTTGATTCAAACTTGGAGCCTAAAAAGGTCTCATCCCAGGTTTTTCGGGTCCTAGCGGTACCACCGCCTTTGTTTAGCGGTACCACCGTCTTTCTTGGGCGGTACCATTGCCTAC